>NW_015506837.1:1728-42506 GCF_001515645.1 Sinocyclocheilus grahami | reverse complement strand
ATATTATTAAGCAACATTTCCTGCTAAGTTTCTTATTTCATTCTCATTGCTTAACGCTATGTTGGCAAATATGCTATTGTCAAATATTGCTCGTTGTTTAAGGCTAGTTGTTCAGTAACATGTTGGTTTGCTAGGCACGCTGTTGGTTTAGGCTTATTGGTTGTATTTTGCCACACTGGTAACATTAACGTTACCCAGTTAAACTTACCACAGCTGAGGCTTGTTTTAAAATCTGTTTAAGACGGTATGATATGAAACAGGCTTGCTGCTTAAGGCTCATCTAGTATTGAGGATGCGGTTTCATTAAACACATCCTATATATATGATTATTTCCATCAAGCTGTGTTTAAGGCCGTGATATGCTGTTGCTTAAACTTATACAGTGTATCGGTAATGTGCTTGATACTTAACTTGCAGTATGTAGATTTTGCTACTAAAGGTGTTATTAATGCTAACGATTATCTGGATTGGGCAACATGCTGTTGCCTAAACTTTGGGTATTGACCATATGCTGTACTGCATTAAAGGGGGATGCTGCTCTTCTCAGCTGCTTATTAAAGAAGAGCACCCCCTTCACTGCTTCTCTTCTTAAAGGGCATGCTGCCCCAGTCTATGCTATTTCAGAAGGTCTTTGCTTTAAAGCTATTAGGGTATTGGGATTTTGCTTGCTTGTTAGGGCTTATCTAGTGTTCAGTATCATGTTTGTCGTTAGACTTGCTCGATGCTTTAAACTATTGGTTGTTACTGCAAGTGCTAGGTACTTAGTTAAACTTGCAACAGCAAGAAGCTAATGTTTAAGCTGTTGTTTAGGCCATCCGATTGTTCTTGAAATATGCTTGCTGCTTATGGCTCATCTAGTATTGGGAATGTTATTTCCTTAAGTTTCTCTGACTATTGCAACATGATGTAATTAAGCAAGCAACATGCTTGTTGCAAAGCTATCTAGTGTATTGATAAGGGTTTTTGTCTATGCTCACGCGGGTTGTCAGATTGAGGACACGTAGCACAACGAACACAAATGTCAATGGGAGATGGCCAACCTGTAAACTGATGAGTTGGAGTTATTATATGCTGTTGTTATAGACTTTTAAATGGATGCTGATGCTTTTAGGCTAGGTAGAATCTGCGATCTCTGATCTGTTCATTGCTCGCTTCTATGGCTGCAATACGCTATGTTTGCTGCAAACTAGGCTGCCGATTCTAGGGGGTTTTCTGCATATTTTCCAGGTATTGCATTAAAGGGGCTTGTAGTTTTTTGCCCAGAACAGAACCATACCACCAAACCAAACTTTATGATAAGTATCTATCATTTTGACGATAGTGGTCCTGACAGAACTCATATTAGTTGACCACTAATCTTATACTGGGAGAGAAGAATACCCCTGTGGTAAAATAATAAGTGATCATGCTAAATTGTATTATATTTCAAATTATTAAATTCTTAATGCTGACAAATGTGACCCTGGACCACAAAACCATAAGGGTCAATTTTTCGAAATTGAGATTTATACATCATCTGAAAGCTGAATAAATAGGCTTTCCATTGGTGGATGGTTTGTTATGATAGGACAATATTTGGCCGAGATACATCTATTTGAAAATCTGAATCTGAGGGTGCAAAATAAACTAAATATTGAGAAAATCGCCTTTAAAGTTGTCCAAATGAAGTTCTTAGCAATGCATATTACTAATAAAAAAATAAGTTTTAATATATTTACAGTAGGACATTTACAAACTATCTTCATGGAACATGATCTTTACTTTGTATCCTAATGATTTTTGGCATAAAAAAAATCAATAATTTTGACCCATACATTGTATTTTTGGCTGTTGCTACAAATATACCCCAGCGACTTAAGACTGGTTTTGTTGTCCAGGGTCACACATGGGTAAAGCAAATGGGTAAAGCATGGTTAAAATGTATGATGGTCATTATTTTTACTTATAAATAAATAAAAAATAAATGAATGAATCAATCAATCAATCAGTTAAACAGGACACATTCTAATGTACCGAAAAAAAATTAAGCTGTGCTAAACTTTTATTGTTTTGATGAAGTCGTGTTGATACAGCCATGTCAGGGAGACGCTGTGTTTCAGTGCAAAAGCCCTTTTTTGGCCTTTCCGGAAGTAGATGCAATTAGGAATCATTGGTTAAAGTGGTGATATGATGCGATTTCAATTTTTCCTTTCTCTTTGGCCTGTTACAAGCTCTTGGTGCATAAAGAAGATCTGTAAAGTTGCAAAGACTAAAGTCTCAAATCCAAAGAGATATTCTTTATAAAAGTTAAGAGTCAGCCACACCTACCTAAAACGGCTCGTTCTAACACGCCCCCACATACCTACATCGCTCTGTGGGAAGATTTGCATAACACCGCCCAAATGTTCACACAAAGAAAGAAGGCGTAACTTTTATTCTCGCTGTAGTTTTGTTGTTTCCGCTGCCATGTCGTAAAGACGCTGTGTGCTTCGTTGTAAAAGCGAAACTACTTTGTTTGGTCTTCCAAAAGAGGATGATATCTGCTTCGTCATGCCTGGAGCTGATCCGTGCTGGTTGCTGAGGAAATATTACAACTTTGCGCTGTCAATCGCCGGATCGGCTTTCACCGTGGAAGAAGCGGAGTCCAGCCCGGAGTCGTCACATGTCCTTCTGGACGCTCCTCGAAATCGCCGGCTGTGCCGTTCTCAAGGCCGCGCCTCTGCTCACTCTAACCCTCCCGCCGTTCTTCACTTTATCCCCCGGCCTCGGCTCACTGTAGGCCGTGGTGTGTGAGGCTGTTTCGTTGTGAAAGCGAAACTACTTTGTTTGGCCTTCCAAAAATGGACACGACTAGAAATCAGTGGTTAAGTTGTATTTACAACACTGTTCCAGAACACTTCAACCCAAATATTCAGATGTGTGCTGCACATTTTATGGAGGACTGTTTACTGATCCTGGTAGAATAGACTACAATGCCGGCTGTTCTGACTCAAAGACTCTAAGTACATATTTTATATTTAAAGAGTTTTTATATTTTATATATTTAAAGCAAGTTTTTTGGGCAGTGTAGAGTAGGGCTTGTTGTTTGTCATTTCTCCGATCACAAATGCAGACATGGTTTTGTGTTTACGCGGCACGATGCAACGCAACTCGTAAAAAGACAGTATAAGTCATTATAATCCATAATTATGTCCCCACTGGATGCAACGAATGCCTCGTTTATAATGGGTTTTCATGCTTTTGAATCATCGCTCCGGCCTGACAGGGCATCATCACAGTATGGTAGGGGCGTAACATTTCCGTCACACGCTTGAGGTATTCGGCCAATCATAACGCACCGGATAGCTGGCCAATCACAGCACGCCTTGCTTTTCAGACCAATGAGCTTTGTAAAAATCGACGCGTTTCAGAAAGGCGGGGCATAGAGGAGAAACAATAATGTACAGTATGTGGAAAATAACGTGTTTTTTGAAACGCATAAACAGATTTCATTACACCAAATACACCAAATACTGTTCTTTTTAGCAGCATCATATGACCCCTTTAAGATTTATTTACAACAGAACAGCACAACCCAGATGTTTGAATTTGTGCAACGCATTTTAATGGACGACAAGGCTGGCTGTGCACAAAGAGTATTTCAAAAAAAAAAAAAAAAGGGTAAATTCCGACTTTGCTATGACAATCTGGCGCTTCTGAATCAGCGACTGTAAGTATGTGTTGTTATTAGTTTAAGTATTTGTTATTGACTGTTCAAATGCAGAGTTTTGCGCAGCGCAGAGTAACGCGTTGTGTGTGTGTGTGTGTGTGTGTGTGTGAGGGGAACAGGGTCTCATCACAGGAGAGTGAACTGTCTGTCAGAAATCATAGCACGTCAGTGGTCTTAACCGCGGCTTGTGTACTGCATCATCACTGTGTCTGTCATGCGACTCTGTTGCCCTTTCGGGCTTGAACTGATGGTAAAACTAATGACATTATTAACTGTCTTGATATTTACTTTGAAAGCTGAAGCTGCGATTATGGTAAGGGGCGTTACAATTCCGACACATGCTTGTGGTGTTCGGCCAATCACAATGCACTGGGTCAGCTGGCCAATCAGAGCAGACTGTGCTTGTCAAAGGAGGGGGCTTTGTTGAAAATGAAGCGTTTGAGAGAGGCGGGGCATAGAGGACCTACAATAATGTACAGTATTTGAAAAAATTTTTGAACATTAAAGCATGTCAACATATTCTGTTACACACAATAATGATCTTTAAAATAGCATCATATGACCCCTTTAATGTACAGTTTGATGTCCAGATGAACAGTCATGAATTAAGACTAATGAAATGAAATCTTATATTTTGATGGGAGCACGGCGAGCACAGAGAACTCATAATGAGTGTCAGCCGGTGTGTCATTCCCCCACTCCTCCTCGCAGAAACCTCATACCCCGCTGAGTGAAATCTCTTCCCAGGCCTAACCGTTTTCGACACCTGCCCTGACATGCCTTTAGTGCCAGCGTGGTGCCTGTCAGCATCATCCTGCCCACCCTGGCCGCCACCCCAGAGCCAGGCATGTTAAGCTGGGTATCGGCCGATGCCAATTAACTCCCCTACCACCCCCTCTGGTTCTGCTTTAGCAGAAATAGCGGCTTCTCTTCCTGCCAAAGGCCAACCCTGGCTGATGATTTCACAGCGGGGATGCGATGCAAAGCTCCACCCTCGCCAAGGGCACCGCTGGCCTTTTATTTTGTTCAATCCCTGACTAAAGATTTCTGCTTTGTTCTGGGCATCCATCCCATGTGTGTATTGCTGTTTTGAATAATTTTCAACACCTGACTTTTTCCCCCCTTTGTTTGTGTTGTGTGAGTCTTTCTTTTTGTTCTGTTTTTTACTATGCTGTTTTCAGAGCATCAAAGATGAGCATCAGTGTCATTGATTGACTCCCCAAGTTTTGTTAGATTAATAAAAGAGGTTGTTGTTTTGCAGTGGATGGCTAAGGAAGCTTTTTACTGCTGCAAAATTCAGACTTTTTTTCTCACAATTCTGATTTTTTTCTCTCAGTAGTATCTGCGAGATATAAACTCGCAGTTGTGGATTATAAAGTCGCAATTGCTTGTTATTAAGTCAGAATTGTGTTATATAAACTTACAGTTCTGAGAGATAAAGTCAGAATTGTGAGATATAAATTAGCAATTCTAACTTTTTATCAAAAATTGCAAGTTTATAACTTACAATTCTGACTTAATAGCACACAATTGTGAGCTATAAAGTCAGAATTAACAACAAATAAACACCATTTTTGTTCCTTTGAATTAGACTTTATAACTCATCTTTAGACTTTATAGTTTATGTCTCACAGTTCTGAGAAAGTCAGAATTGTGAGATATTAACTTAGCAATTGTGAGAAAAATAGTCAGAATTGCGAGAAAAAGTCAAAATTTCGATATCTTGAAATCCCAGCTTTATTTCTCAAAATTATGAGCTTATATAATACAATTCTGAGGAAAAAAGTCAGAATTGCAAGATGTGAACGCATTTGTGAGAAAAATAGAGTTTATATCGTGCAATTATGACTTTATTTTTTCTCAATTGTGAGTTTGTCTCGCAATTCTGACTTTATAACTTGCAATTGTGAGTTTATATTATGCAATTCTGACTTTATAACTCACAATTACAAGTTTATATCATGCAATTCTAACTTTATAACTTGCAATTGTGAGTTTATATTATGCAATCCTGACTTTATAACTCACAATTACAAGTTTATATCATGCAATTCTAACTTTATAACTTGCAATTGTGAGTTTATATTATGCAATTCTGACTTTATAACTCACAATTACAAGTTTATATCATGCAATTCTAACTTTATAACTCACAATTGCGAGTTTATATTATGCAATTTTGAAGAAAAAAAGTCAGAATTGCGAGATGTAAACTCACAATTGCGAGAAAATAAACATAAGATTTGTAAGATAAAATGTCGCAATTACCTTTTTGTTTAAAAAAAGCAAAATGGGCTTCCATAGAAGGCAGCATTGCGGGCTACTGCGTTTTTATTTCTTCACAGGTCTGGCCACAATAATCAGCTATTATATCATGCAATTCTAACTTTATAACTTGCAATTGTGAGTTTATATTATGCAATTCTGACTTTATAACTCACAATTACAAGTTTATATCATGCAATTCTAACTTTATAACTTGCAATTGTGAGTTTATATTATGCAATTCTGACTTTATAACTCACAATTACAAGTTTATATCATGCAATTCTAACTTTATAACTCACAATTGCGAGTTTATATTATGCAATTTTGAAGAAAAAAAGTCAGAATTGCGAGATGTAAACTCACAATTGCGAGAAAATAAACATAAGATTTGTAAGATAAAATGTCGCAATTACCTTTTTGTTTAAAAAAAGCAAAATGGGCTTCCATAGAAGGCAGCATTGCGGGCTACTGCGTTTTTATTTCTTCACAGGTCTGGCCACAATAATCAGCTACGACAGAGGTTGAAGTGCTTCAGTGGAGAGGGTGTCATGCTTGCCACATATGAATAAAAATGAAGCTTAAAATATACTATTCAGAAGCTAAAAAACCCAAACAACAAAATGAAATGACTCCCTGCGCTGTGACTGACATGTTGAATTGATTGGTGTGAAAACTGGCTGACAATGTGAAGAGAAGCGAGGACGCCGAACTCTCAGCTAGTGTGTCTTTCTGGCAGGTGTATTGAACAGGTGATAGTGCCACAAACCAACTCAATCCCTTCATCAATACAGTCCCATGAATTAGCATGCTAATTAGCCGCTATCAGATTGCATGTCGCTATCACCAGCTGACAGAATAAATTAGCTACTAAAGAATGTAATCTAAAGTTGGAGACTGAAGATGGAGGTATGGTGTTTTGAGGGCAAGAGGATCACAAGGAGAGGCTAATCAAATTCGATGAGTAAACAGGCTTTTAATGCTACAGTAGCTGCTAAAAGTAGTATCGCTAGTAGTCGTCAGCAGCTCATATGTTTTCATTAGAGTGTAGCTTTCACAGTTTTCTATCTAGCAGGTAGCAGTGTAGCGTGACGGAATGTGAATCTGGAAATGTTTTGTTCACGTTGGCTGTTGCACGTCTTGCGGCAGTTTGGAAATTAAATGTTCAGTGAATGATGCTATAAGGTCATCTATCGCATTTGAAAATATGCGCCATCTACACTAAACCTAACAGATAGTGTTAACAAAAGCAAACGTGGGATTAAAAAAGCTGCTTGCTAAATCAACCTAGCCATGTCTTTGAACTCTTTTATTGTGACTTACATTTCACTTCACATTTTGCAAAAATGTACAGTAGGTAGAGGCACAATTTTTCCAATGAGCTTAGGTTGCAAAAAAATAACTACTATAGCTCAGAAAATTAATGTTTTTGAATAAATTGATTCTTGATTAGCATAACAGTTATCTCAAAAAAAAAAAAAAAAAAAAATACACCTTAATATTTATGTGAGTAGTCCACCTCTTGAGATTTGAGAACCCTGATTCAAATATCAAAATAATAATAATAATAATAATAATATTTGAGAAGTAAATAATTTAATTTATATTGAGGTCCCAAAAGGCATTTGCTCAGCCCCCTAAAAATAAGCTAAAATGAACGAACAAACAAATAGATAGATAGATTGATAAATAAATAAATGTCCATCTGGTACTTTATACTTTAATAAGTATTTTTATATTATTATTATTATTATAATACAAAATTTAAAATGTATCACTACATATTTAGATGTTATAATGATATATTGTATAGCTAATGCATAACTATTTATTTACATTTATGTTATGTGCCTCCATAAAGAAATACTGTAAACATGCATGAGAGTGTCTGACTGCTTGACAGGGCATTTATATTCATATGGGTCATGCTATGGTTGTATTGTACTGCTGTGTTTCTGTATACTCTGTGTGTGTGTGTGTGTGTGTGTGTGTGTGTGTGTGTGTGTGTGTGTGTGTGTGTGTGTGTGTATGTGTGTGTGTATGTGTATGTGTATGTGTATGTGTATGTGTGTGTGTGTGTGAAATGGCAAGACAAACTGACCATAGCCCTCTGCCAGCCTCATCCAATAATGTGAGTCTGAGACATGAAATACTTGTTTGTCTGAATAATGTAAGCGTTTGGGGAAGTGTTCACACTTACCTGTTTGGAACCTATTATTTTTGCAGTTCCATTTGGTGCTGTTAGTAGCACAAAAACACTACACAGCAGCTGCGATGCAGGTTTAACCGATCTGAATGACAAACACATTTACATTCTGTGTGCATTTTGCTGTTTCTGTAGATTCCTGGTTTGTTAGATTGATAGCTAAGCTGGTAAATGGATGAGAATATATGTTAGAGACACCGTAACTCCTCACATAAAACCTTGAGATGGGACTAGGCACAATACCAAAGCCTTCATCTCAAGTGGAGATCCAGCAGAGATCCTGCAGCTCAGAGAGAGGCTGAGGTTGGAGGAACGTGATTCACAACCTCCCTTAAGCTTTACTTAATACACTTCACTCTCTTTTAGTCAAGAAAACTATTGAGTGACAGATAGCATATGAATTTCTGTGCTAGACCTTTTCTTTTTTGGTGGGTGGGTTATTATTACTATAGAGCAGTGGTTCTCAACCAATTTGTACCTGATACAATTTTTTAGAAGTATATTGAGTATAAAAAATCCCATGGAGATGTAACATTTTATCATTTAGATGACAAATCCAGCTCCAGAGAGTGGACACCCTGATTTAGTAAGGAAGGAAGGAACACATTAATTATTTAATTTCATCTTGATATCCCATTGTCCCGAGTTTGTTCGCCCCCCTGCATGATAAGCACTGCTAGGGATTATATTTTCTGATAATAAAAAGCTATTTACAAACAAACAAACAAATATAATTAATCTTGATGTCCCATTGGAAGTTTGTTTGGCCTGCTCGATGATAAGCACTGCTGTGGAGTATATTTTCGGACTAAAAATATTTTCAAAAAAACAAAAACGAATAAATAAACACTAGTCAAATAACAGCTTTGTGGGTGTTGGTACAAATGCAAGTGATTTCTAAAAAAATAAACAAAAATAAATGTTTGTTTATTTGTTGGTTGGTTGGATTATTTTTTATTAGTAGTCGTGTTCCAAGGGTTCTGCATAACACGAGTGATCTGTGTACTGTGTAGAATATTCTTACAGTTAAGCTTTAAATGCTCATTACTGCAAGTTAACTCACTTCTGTGTATGAATGACAATTCTGTTTGTGTGGACGTTGTTCTGCAGATTGAAGATCGATGTCTGTTCTGTACGTTCATTCTGAAAAGTGTCATGCATACAAAGAGCAAGGTCACAACAAATCCTTGAATGGAGATGGAGAGAGACAGAATAAATGTAGTGAATGTAATCCAAATAGCCTGCAGTATGTGATTGTGACTAGAAAATCAATGACACTTAATACGTAAACAACATCCCTTAAATGTAGTCATTGCCATTCTGACATCTCAGATTTGAGCCAAAGCCTTCTCTCATGCTATCACAGATGCTGGATTTCTTTTTATGCTGAAAACAGTTTTGCATGATTTATGCTGTGCGCAAACCTTGCTGCCCAGTCAGTCAATGACTTAATGGACTGCTTAGCAAGTATGATACTTGCTAAAGAAGCAGCATAAATTTAAAAAACACATTAAATAATAATAATAATAATAATAATAGCATATATGTCAGAGTTACATCAGAGTAATGTCAGAGAATACTAAAACTAAAACCATAAAAGCACTATTATACTCAAACTAAAATAAACATTCGTTGCATAAAATACAATACAATGCAATGTAATAGAAAACACATATTAAAGCTGGTTTCCATAAAACATTTGTCATTTTCATCACATTTAACTTGATGTACTAAAATTAAAAGTAAAACAGAAATACAAGTGAATTAAAGAATAGAGAATAACTATCTAAAACTGGGGTTTGAACTAACTAAATAAATAAATGACACAATACAGAACACAACTAATTAACTAAAATTTAAACACAAATAAAAATAAAAAGAAGTTCATACTGTACATAAAACATACTATTATCTCAATTATACTCAAATAAAAATGTGTGTTTATTTATTTGTTTATTTATTTACCAATTGATAAAACTCAGATTATTTACATGAAATGCTTGCATATCAGGGGGCATTATTAAATGCATGATTTTGTTTGTATTAACAGTTAAAATTACAGTGCTCTTTAGCTGATTATGATCTCTGGATACTGGGAAACTTTCAGGTCCATGTTGTTGTTTGTCATATCTTGGCAAACAAACATTTCCCCGCTTTGTTCCTCGCAATAAGTCAAAAAGTATAAAAACAGACCTTTATTTTGTATGCCTCTCTGAACTTAAACAACAGAATATGAGTGTATTATTCATGTTCTGCTCAGCGCAGAGGGCAAAGATTGAATAAGGAATATTAAAACCACCCCCAGAGAGAAATGAGCTTTGAGAACGTAAGTGGCTTATTGAGACTGACACTAACCAACCAACCACACACACACACACACATTTTAGAAGCCTGCTGGGACAATTATTCGCAATTAACAGTCACGCCAGAGCCCAGAGAGATTGGTGTTTGATTTTCACTGTATTTTTGGACTGTTTCAAGTCTGAGTGGATGATCTACAGCTCTCCAGACCTTCATTAATCAAATATTGATTCATTAATTGTGCCTATTAACTGAGGTCGTTCAGCATTACTAGAAGCATATCAGCACTGAGGGAGTCTCTTGAAAGTGGCAGCTATTGCCATGATGAAATATGTTTGTTGAGAGTGTGTTCTGTTGTTTTGAAGATTCTATGTGTAAAAATAATAAATCAATGTTCGCCAGGTAGAGGTTTTGCTTATAATTCTGCTGCTGGTTTTAGTTTAAACAACAATAGGCCTTTTTATGAACAAAATGAGTAAAACTAATTTGAGAGTAAATCATTCTTAAATCAGTTTCTACATACACTGTGCCACTAAATTGCACTTTATGATTTATTAAAGTATGGTGTAATGTACAATGTACACTGACAATTTGTCCCGTTCCTGCTCTATGAATAATATACTGTAAGGGTTTAAATGACTGATACTAATTTTTGTATTTATAGAAAATATTTTATTTGTTTGTTTGTTTGTTACAATTTAATGATTATTGAATGATTTATCTTATTTTTTAGAGTGAATGATCTTTTCTTTGAAGTTAGTCAATCCAGGACATCATGAAATCAGAGTTCATCGGAACCATAACTCCCTTCTGTACACGTTTCTGTGTTGTTTTATCTTCTTACCTCTTTTGAAGTGTGTCATTAATCACTTTTTTGATTCATCTGTCTCTTTGTGCTTTGATTAATGTTTTGCCCATGCAGGATGAAAGCTTTATTTTTGTATCTTTGTTTTTGTTTCATATTTATATATTTTTTATCATTTGTACATGATATTTATCAAAGTCTAAAATGTTAATTTGCATTTCCTGAAACTAGTGTACTCAACAGTTACTCACAGTTAATGATCAAAACAGAATAACTTCAAAAGCATTAGAATATTACCAAAAATCCTTGCAGGCCCCCTGCACTTTTTAGAGAAGACATTTGCTACAAGTTCCGTCTCTTTTCAAACCACGCACACTTTTAAGTGCAGTAAATTTGTGCGCGAAATCCAAATCTAGCAATGGAAAGTTGTTATAACAACTTAATTACTCAGACAGCAGTGTTCAGATTGCGTGTGAATGCGGTGTTGACAGATTTCTTCACAATGTTTAATTTTGAAATGTCAGTCTCCTTCATATTTATGAGCTGCAGCCATTGAGTGCTGTGCAGGTACCGGCTGGTTTATTGCGAGCGCTGCCACATGACCTTTCTGACTCCATCACTCGACACAGTGTTACATGTTTACCGCTGCAAGGTATGATGGGAATTCTGAGTGGGCATTGTGAGTTCAGGGGGTAAGAGGTGTGTGCGTGTGTGTTGCGAAACTCCTGCATCGTACATACTTGATTTTTACAACACCATATTTATTTAGTCATTTATTAGACGCTTTTATCCAAAGCGACTTACAAATGAGGACAATGGAAGCAATCAATTGTAGTATTAAAACAACTAAAAACAGATCCAAAACTAAAAGCTAAAACTTTATAAATACTACCTATACACATTTTAAAAATAAAGAGATTAAATAAAAATGACAAATGCATACAACAAAATTTCTAAACTTAACATAAATGAAAAACAAAAAAATAAAGCTAAAACAATTAAAAATATTAAAGAACAAAAGGTATAAGAGTATAATAATGATTCTAACATAACACTAAGCCAAACACCAAAAAAACAACTACATATGTGTATGTACAACCACACACACATACTGTACATATATGATTGTCAATGATTGTCTTCTGGATTTTTTATTGGTCTTATGAAGTATTCTAATTTGTTGAGATAGTGAATTGGTGGGTTTTTGTTAAATGTGAGCCAAAATCATCACAATTAAAAGAACCAAAGACTTAAACTACTTCAGTCTGTGTGCATTGAATTTATTTAATACACGAGTTTCACAATTTGAGTTGAATTACTGAAATAAATGAACTTTTCCACGACATTCTAATGTATTGAGATGCACCTGTATATACTGTATATGTACATACACTTTTATAAATTCAATATATATATTATTTCATTTCCATTTAGTTTGTTGAAGTATTAAAATAACTCAAATTAAATAAAACTTTATAAAATGCCTATACAGACATAATAAATTCAGACATAATGTAACTAAAATTAAAATAACTAATACAAATCAAATGACAGTAGTTTATCAGTAATCCTAAAAAAATAACACTGCCAAACACATATGCTAAAAAACAACAACTTACTTACACATGGTAAGTAATGGTTATACAAACTGAAACAGAAGCGAAACAAGTAATAGGGAAGAGGAGAAATAAAAAAGTGGAGTATATGGATGATATGGAGGATCATATCCATATGGAGGATCTTTATGCAAACACGTCTCCTGAATACCCACAAATGCATTTTCGCTATTTATGCTTTGTGTTTCCCCTCATTCTGTTGCCGGTAAATATCAGCTCTCACCACGCGGCATCCGCGGTCCGTAATAATCTATAACACCACGCTTTTTCACTTCCTTTGCGTTCCGATACACGTCATGGGAGTCCGATATAATTTGATTTCTCACATGAGTGAGTGCTGAGGGTTTGTTTTCCACGATTTTCGCTCTTATCGACAGCTTTTGAGGCTCTTGAGTCTCTATTCCAGTGCTGTGATTAAAGGCCTTCTGTTGCTACTCAATCCCCCCTTAAAGATCTGCTCTCCTCTCCTGTAGCATCAATTAAATCCAAAGTGTTTGTGTCTATGTGTGTGTGTGGGAGCACTTCTATCCGTGGATATTCTGTGATCCCTTCCCAAGGTTTCTCATCTGTCCGGACATCTGGTGTTTATCCTGAGGCGACTATCATAACGGCTATTCAGGCATGTTATTAGAAAATTAACGCCCAACTCAAATGTCACTCCTAATAGTGCTGCTTAGTTTTCCTCATAATCATCGTAATTCATGCCAATCTTGGGATTTCGCTCGATTAGAGACAAATTCTCAGTAATTCATTTGTAGCTGGCAAGGGCACGACTGTTTGGATTAGCTCTCGAGAACGATGCGTCTGCCAGTGGGCACTCGTATATGGTCTGTCATTGACGATACCGTGTCGTCTGATGTCCTTTCATGCCTTTTAAATGCCGCTGAAAAGGTTAATGGAAACATTTTGCTCCCTGATGACGCGCCAGTGACGGTGGCATAAGAGACTTCATCTACATTCCATTCATGTTGAAGATGTTGAGTGAAGAGATTATTCACTTGTTAAATGGTGCTCAGTAACTAATGAGTATGCTATACATTTCAAATAAATGTAAATTATATGATACATTTTGATGTGGTCATGTACTGGGATTGTGTTAGTGAATTTTGAATTTGTGTGAAAGTGAAAGTTTATATCAAATTAGAATTAAGGCAAACAGGATTGCACTTTAGTTTTAACTGAAATAAAATGAAAAGGAATTGACTCACTGTTACTAATACAATATTTATTTTTACTATACTTAAGAAATGTGGAATATTTGAAATGTCATACAGCAAAGGCAAACAGAAGTAATAAATGTAAAAAAAATTATAATAATATATATATATATATATATATATATATATATATTTAAACATATAATTATATTTAAAAAACTGTAATGCAAAGCTCAATTTTCAGTGACCATTATTTTACAGAAATTATTCTAATATGCTGGTTTACTGCTCAAGAAACAAAAGAAAAGAAAACTCTTAGACACTTGGGGCTTGTATGTACATATTGAAATAGTTAAAAGCACATTACAATTAATTAACAAAGTACATTGTAAAATCAGATTTAAAATAAAATGAGTAAATGAAAATAGTCATTTTATTTAAGTTTGATTTGAGAAATATGTTGTATCATTCGTAAAACAATGCATTACCGTGAATATCGCAAAATTGTGTTAGACTAGTCTAAAAAAATTATCAAGTTCCTCTTTCTGTCATTTCCTTGAGAATTCACGCTCAGGAAATGTCAGTTTATAACCACTAAATTTTGTCCACCAATCCTGTCACGCAGGCTCAGGAATTTGGCAGTGTTGAATTGACAGTGAAATTGAAGAGAGGAGACACATGAAACAGGCTGTCATTAAACTCTTTTCCCCTCCTTCTGTGAGTCTTTGTCCAGTGGAGGTGTTTGGTGCGTTCTGGGAGAAAGGGAAGATGAGAGAAAGGCAGGAGACATGTTGTCATGCTGAGTAATTAGTCTCCGTTGGGCAAGAAAGCGTCTGGATGTTGTGACACACACCAGATTGTCCTCTAGTCCACTGAGAAACCCTGTCATCAGCCTGTGGGCCTGTCCAGGGATGACACACACACACACACACACACACACGTTTTCTTTAAACTTTAGATGGTTTGGCTGCCATCCAGTGCGCACACACACACACACACACACACACACACCGTATTTGAGGTAAAAATCTCTGATTTACTAGATGATTAAAAATGAAAATTCCCTCTGCTCATTCCAAAGCAGTATGCCATTCTCTCTCTCTCTCTCTCTCTCTCTCTCTCTCTCTCTCTCTCTCTCTCTCTCTCTCTTTTTTCTCAACTCTCTTTGACCCACCTAAGAAGTGTGCCCGACTCTCTCTCTCTCTCTCTCTCTCTCTCTCTCTCTCTCTCTCTCTCTCTCTCTCTCTTTGTACTCAATGCTATTTTGCATGAAGACTGCGTCTTTCGAGCTTCCATAAAGCACTATAGACGTATCTCAGAAGTAGTCCATTTAACTCGATTGAATTTGAAGTCATTGTTCATAGGTAATTTTGACCTCCATTAAGCAGTTAACCAGTGTTTATAATACAATGGTGTTACTTATACCAAACTACCATACTACCAATGTGATCTTATGAATATTTGTGCTTCTGCCAAACATGCATTTACTTGCATTTGCGTATAGACACTGAAACATACAATATTGATGCATGGACAAAATCTAAAACGTAACGTTTTTACATATGAACAAGTTTACAGACTTACAAATTAATCCTTATTGAAATAGAGGCACTAACATTTAGCTTATATTGTATTCAGTTGTCATATCAATGCCTTTGCTTTCAATTGCATTTATTAAACATAGTTTACTCATTTACTTAATATGAAATAACACTGTGCTCTGTTCAGTGATTTCCGCTGCTAACTAATTTTAAATGATTTGTTGTTAAGACTACATTGTAAAACCTTAAAATCTATAACATTTCTGTAATTGTGTAAGCAGTGCTTTTATTCAGGTATCTTTAATCGAGTAATTATTATTTGTTTGCCATGGGACACAAAAGGTGCTTTCTCAGTCATGCTGTGACTGACAATAGAACCATAAAATACACTGCAACATAAAATCACAAGCGTAATTCATTTTAGTTGTGCGCTATAATTTAAATCTTCAGAAATCTATGAGATTGTGAAGAACAGGCCCAAATTGAAGCCATTATTCAGTGATCTGCATCTCCATCCTCAGCAGCAAAGTGTAAACTTGTTACAGTTTCAAAAATTGGTGATTCAAGAAGCTTTACAACAAGTTTTACAGCAATAAAATCGAACGTTAATTGTCTCTCATTTGCTTTGCCACAGATTGTAACATGCCATGTTTTTGATGTGTGTTTAACAATGATGCCATCTGAGAACTTATTTGCTGTTTATTGTTCTCTGTTGTGTTACTTTAAATACAGATGCTTGTTTCAGTTGCAGGTTCCCCAAGGTACTAGCACACATTAAACATCTAGATTGCACTGCATGTTAGCTTGCTTATTTTGCTTAAAAACATGATGTATTTAGGTCCACGTCATACTAACAGTAAAGTATTCTTCTAACCATAATTTGGGAGCTGTAGTTTGGTGAATTATGTCGGTAAAGATAGACCTTGGGACCATAATTGGCTAATGAGGCTTTTGCAAAATGTACCACTGATTAAAAAAAACTCACAATTTGGGAACAAATCATTCAGACAGGTTCTGTTAAATGGATCAGTTGATTCAGGACAATCATAGTTTTTCGGGAAACTAGTCATTAAAAATGTTCTCTTGTCTCTTCTACGATCTGAGAAATGGCTGCAGTTCTTTCACTGTCCATCAGCAGTTTTCAAGAAACATCTTTTTTAAAAAGAAAAACACTGTCACTTTCTATCGGTCTGCTTTTGATTGTTTTGACAAGGAGGTTTCAGCCCTTTAATTCCAAATGTCCTTTTAATTACCTGCAAACAACCAATGATGCCGATAATGAGATGAGACGTGTTAAATCTGAAAACCAACAGTCGTGGTGAGAAGCAGTCCTGAGGGGCCAAATGAGGTATGCTGCTGTCTGTCAGTATAATCCAGTCCCTCTGATAGGTGGCTTTACTGTGAAGGGAAATGGCACTTTGTGACAGTGTTGTGAGAAGGAAATCATTACTGTTACACAAGAAAAAAAGAGAAAGAAAATGAGAGAGGGCGGTAGAGCGTCTGAAGGCTAAAGGTTACTCGAGAGAGGAACAAAGCTAATAAAGAATGAGAAATGGGACGGATGAAAAGGAAGGTCAGTTTTCTGATAAAGGTTCAGCCTCATTGTCTTGTCAGCACAAAGCCTGTGGATTTCTAATCCAGACGCAAACTTAATCCCAAACCAAAATTGGCTGCACATGTCAAAATCATTCTCACACTTTAAGCAACAATACCCTTGAAACTACTTAGTAAACCTGAGCAATAGATTAGCAAATATGGCAAAACGTTGTGAAGCCAGCTTCAACATCATGGTGATTTTTATTTCCTACTAATGTGAGAATCTAGCTGTTCTGTTAACATGAAATAACAAGCGTGTTTTAAAGGTGCAACATATAATATTGAACCAGCTAGTGGTTGAAATGGGTACTGCAGTCCAGATTCAAAATATTGGAGATAGTTGTCTCTCTGCGGGTTGCCAGATTGAACACATGCAACAGGAACAAGTGCAAATGACAATGAAAGGCAGCGAGCCTTACACTGTAAGCTGATTATTATTTTTATTTAGTTTTCTCCATGTTTTGGTCACAGAGCTTTTTAGATGAATGCCGAGGCTTTTTAGGTCGGGTTGAATCTGCAATCTCTGACCCGGTTTGTTTGCTGGCTTCCATGGCTGCTGTATGCTGTGTTTTCTACCAACTGCCAACCCAGGGTGATGAAATCCTATTGGGTAAACTGGCAGTTGGGCGGAATCAAACACAGACTGAAATGAAAACAGACATTCTGACATGGTACACACATTTCAAAGCAGGGAAACTAATTGTAACATTGTCTTTCAGAGAAACAAGTGTTAATTTAGCATGTTTCCTAAACATCTTCAAACATAGTATGGCATTTGTATGCTTTAGCACAGTTGGAAAATGATATACAGTACCTTTAAGTGTTCAGAGTGGTTGCTAGGGTGTTACTAGGCGATTGATGTTTTGAGTCAACATCTTTCCCAGTATTTTACAATCAGTTGCTAAGGTGTTGTGAGTTTGTGTTGTGAGTAATTTTGAGGAGATAACTTAGTATAATTTGCTAATCCATTTCTTTTAGTGGTTTCTGAGTTGTTTTTGAGATTTCCCTTTTGAAGAGAAAGAGAGAGAGAGAGTCTAATGGCGCTTTTCTATTGCTTGGTACGACTCGGCACAGTTCGGCTCGGCATGGTTTGCATTTCCACTGCAGTTCAGTACCGCTTTTTATCGTGGGCGGGATTATTCACATGTCGTTGCATACGCATAGTTGCGCTGTCTCTACTACCATGACTCCTAAAAAAAACTTTTTCTTTCCGCGTTGCCCTATCAAGCTCTCGCTGGATCCGCTCCTCTTCTGTCAATGAGAGGAACGTCTGTTCTTCCACAACAGACAACAAAACTTTTTGGTTGTTAAGAAAAGGTGCGCTCGTTCAAAACAGTTGCATTCGATCCTTCGCTGGCTGTGCTGATTTAAATCTAGCAGTTCTTTCGTGTTTGTGTCGCAAGTTCAGTGACGCAGGTAGTGACGATTCTCTCCGGCCAAACCGTGATCAGCAGAGTTTACACATCACGTTTTGGTAATGGTACGGTTCACTTGGAACCCCAAGCAAGGTGGTACTAAAAAAAGTACCAGGTACCAGGTACTGTACCCAGTGGAAAACCCCAAAAAAGTGAACTGTACCGAGCCGTACCATGCAGTGGAAAAGCGCTGGTTTTAGCTTGTCTTCAGCCTAGTCATAACCTGATTGGCTGGTCTTAGCTGGTCTCCCATTCTGGCCAAGCTGGTGTTCAGCTAGTTTTAGCTGGTTGGTCAGCTGGTCTCCCAGCCTGACCATCTAAATAATTCGCCAAAACACCTCTAAAACCCAGCTATGATCCGCCTGAAAGACCAGCTTAAACCAACCAATGTTAGGCTTTTGTTTTCCCCAGCAGGGGTTGCTGGGATGTTATGAATGGTTGCGAGGGTGTTGCCGGCTGGCCCAAATGTAGCAAGCCTAAGCCTCTATGATATTCTCTCTTGGTATAACCAATTTCTTTAAATATAAGCATATTGTATCCCTGTTTTGCAGTCTAGTTGCTTAGTAATAGTATGTGCAACACACCAGACTTTACTATGAGCAATAGTAATAGTGATGATTGTCTTAGCAAGCAGCAGTAATTAATTAGTTCCTAGTTTTTTTCCCCCCTCAAGAGATCCTAAAATGGGTTGAGAACAACGTAATTACAATATGCAGCAGTTTTCTCCAGACCCAAAATAAATTATTACTCTCTAAAACAAGGGTGACTGGAGATGTACAGAACAGCCCTCCAACTCAGTGCATTGATTTGCATGTGTGAGAATGTAATTAATCTTGATGGGGCCTTAAGGCTCCGCTCGCCTCAATTCAGGTCAATTACTGCTCTGACATACAAGTATTGACTGCGGCACACACTTGAATAAAGTCACACTCATGAAGCAGAGATAGACCTTTACACAGCACCATGCCACACTCACTTTGTGTGCATGTTTGGCCCTGAATAATCATATTAATATATTATCGGCCCCCGCATAACAGAGTTTCTTTCAACTTCCATTTTGCAGTTGCAAGGATATCACAGTGTCACCGCGGGGCGAAATGCTTACATAACTGAAATGGTGATAATAGTCATCTGTTACTCCGTGTCAAAGGGGCCACGCCAGTTCAATTATTCATCCGGTATGGCAGGAAGTTTTTAATCACCCAGATTATCTTCCTTTCATCAAAAAGGAGAATCCCGAAACGGATATGAATTAGTAACACATATTTTTTTAGATTCTGTTTGATGGACATTAATTAAGATGAAAAGTTCAACATATTTTCCTCTCCTATAATCACATGATTTCCTTATAATGTTGGCCGGTATTTGAATTATCTCGTTTTTTTAGACTACTATGCGTTGTTATTGTTTGATAGGTCTTATTAGAATAGGATTTTTCATCAAACAGTCATCTCAACTTTTCAGGCTCCCAGAGATAAGCTATCATAAATTCTCTTTTGTCAGAGATTATTGTCTGCAGCACTGTCATCATTATTCAGTGTTTACCTTGGAATAGCGAAGGAGAAATAATGAGAGAATAAAGGATTGAGGAAAAACAACTGTTGTGAAATGTTAATGATGCGTCCTTGGGTGTGTTTGTTTTTTTGTTGCCGGTGATGAGCTCTTTAGAGCCTGTTACATTCCCTCAGAACAGAGACTTCCACATACGTGACTCGTGTGTAATTGAAAGTGGCACCGTCTGCATTTCAAACCTGCCTCGTCAAAGTTAATCTACCTCAGACAGTGGCAACCTCTCACAACTACATAAAAAAAAATTAAAATAAAAAATGCTCCCACTTTATATCAGGTGCCCTTAACTGAGCACTGTCATCATTATTCAGTGTTTACCTTGGAATAGCGAAGGAGAAATAATGAGAGAATAAAGGATTGAGGAAAAACAACTGTTGTGAAATGTTAATGATGCGTCCTTGGGTGTGTTTGTTTTTTTGTTGCCGGTGATGAGCTCTTTAGAGCCTGTTACATTCCCTCAGAACAGAGACTTCCACATACGTGACTCGTGTGTAATTGAAAGTGGCCCCGTCTGCATTTCAAACCTGCCTCGTCAAAGTTAATCTACCTCAGACAGTGGCAACCTCTCACAACTACATAAAAAAAAATTAAAAAAAATAATGCTCCCACTTTATATCAGGTGCCCTTAACTGCTATGTACTTACATTTAAATTAATAATTGATACAATGCACTTATTATGTAACCTGTTACATTCCCTCAGAACAGAGACTTCCACATACGTGACTCGTGTGTAATTGAAAGTGGCACCGTCTGCATTTCAAACCTGCCTCGTCAAAGTTAATCTACCTCAGACAGTGGCAACCTCTCACAACTACATAAAAAAAAATTAAAATAAAAAATGCTCCCACTTTATATCAGGTGCCCTTAACTGCTATGTACTTACATTTAAATTAATAATTTGATACAATGCACTTATTATGTACATTTTTTTTGTAGTTATATATAAAAAAATACCTGCATGTAATTACATCTGTAATACATTTATGTAATTACATTTATATTTACACTGTTGACCCATCCCTTACACCTTAACCAACCCTTAAACCTACCCATCCCACCAAACCTGCCCCCTAACCTTCCCTGTATCCCAATTGTTTTGCAATAAAATATGAACACAACAAATAAATTATACTTATTTTTTGATGTAAGTACGTAGAAGTGACAGAACAGAGACTTCCACATACGTGACTCGTGTGTAATTGAAAGTGGCACCGTCTGCATTTCAAACCTGCCTCGTCAAAGTTAATCTACCTCAGACAGTGGCAACCTCTCACAACTACATAAAAAAAAATTAAAATAAAAAATGCTCCCACTTTATATCAGGTGCCCTTAACTGCTATGTACTTACATTTAAATTAATAATTTGATACAATGCACTTATTATGTACATTTTTTTTGTAGTTATATATAAAAAAATACCTGCATGTAATTACATCTGTAATACATTTATGTAATTACATTTATATTTACACTGTTGACCCATCCCTTACACCTTAACCAACCCTTAAACCTACCCATCCCACCAAACCTGCCCCCTAACCTTCCCTGTATCCCAATTGTTTTGCAATAAAATATGAACACAACAAATAAATTATACTTATTTTTTGATGTAAGTACGTAGAAGTACGTACGTATAAGTACGTATTATGTAAGTACGTGTAAGTACGTGTAAGTACGTATTATGATAGGCCACATAATATAAAGAGGGACCAAAAAATTGGTCCCTTATTTCATGTCCCAATTATTTCATGTTTTTAATCAATAATCAGATTTTACTTTAGTAAATTAAATGTAACAATTGTTGACTTGACCAGTTGTCATTTTCTTTAAGGTTACTTTGCATATTACTTTTCATACTTTCATACTGATATGATGTTTATCCTCTTGAATGGGAAAAATAAACTTTTTACACTGGCATTATATTCAGCCTACCACTCTCATGACAATATTATTGTAATCATTTGTATGAGATGGTCATTTTACAACTTAAGATATACAAAAATATATGTCATGGATTAGTTCAAGTATGGTTAGGTTTAAGGATTGAGTAAGGGACTTTATGATTGCATTTAAGTTTGAGTTATACATATTTGTGCAACACATATCATACTATATTTTAATGAATTTTCAAGTACGAAGTGCTTGAATTGTCATTTTCTTTAAGGTTACTTTGCATATTACTTTTCATACTTTCATACTGATATGATGTTTATCCTCTTGAATGGGAAAAATAAACTTTTTACACTGGCATTATATTCAGCCTACCACTCTCATGACAATATTATTGTAATCATTTGTATGAGATGGTCATTTTACAACTTAAGATATACAAAAATATATGTCATGGATTAGTTCAAGTATGGTTAGGTTTAAGGATTGAGTAAGGGACTTTATGATTGCATTTAAGTTTGAGTTATACATATTTGTGCAACACATATCATACTATATTTTAATGAATTTTCAAGTACGAAGTACAAATTACAACTTTCCAGGTTGGACAGCATTTTTTCAGCTACATTAGAATGCACAATTCACACAATATATGTTATGAACCGCTTGTCATTTGAAGGTTAGAAAATGAATTGTCTGATTTCTCAAGATTACTTTCTTTTAAATTAAATTAAATTTAAATGGTAGGCCGCTTCTTACAATAGATTTTTTGAAAACAATTTATTTAAGGAATTGTTTGATTTGAGTTTGAATTGACTCTCCTTTTTTTTTTTTTTTGAAGGTTACTTTAGGTTTTTGTGCATTGAAGTGAAAGGCAGTCTCTGAGTCTCTACTCCATTAGAAGGTACAACTAGACAATAGTAGACTTTAAGGAATTTTCTGATTCTTGAAAGTTACTTTGTGGCTTTTCAAACTAAAGCAATAGGCAGTATTGCCTTACTACTGCATTAGAAAACAATTTACCATTGTGGATTTAATCTAATTTAGTCTTCCAGTTTCTAATGATTACTTTGTATGTATTCACAATTGATTGATAGTCGTTAATTCCGTAAAGACCAAGGGAAATGTGACCTTATTCAAGGAGTTGTTGTAGCAGCACTGATCTCCGGTTATCTGAGGAACTGTTCAGTTAGTTTTCACTATTGGGATCAGTGCTAAACACAGGCATGTTCTGTCTGCTTGAGCGGGTCATGATCTTTCAATGTGCTGTGACACATTGTCAGCAGAGAAGAAAATGGGGTTACATTGGGTTAATCATGTCCAATTTCACTCATTGTGAGATATACTTTCTCTGACCTGACTTTGGAGAAGGACTTTGTCTTCCTGATAGATCCAGTTTTAATATGAGTCTGTTCAAATGCTAACACTAACTGGTACAGATTTGTTTTTTTAGTGAAACATATGCAGAGTGCATTTCAGTGGATTTGATGACATTTTGTGTGTAATGAGTTGGTCTTTTTCTATTTCATGTCCAACTCAGTGAATCAGCACTCATCCTGATTCTGAATGAATGGCCTGAGGATCGATTTCTTTAATGGAAGCATTCTGAATGTATTTCCATAAAGATACCTATATTTTTGGTCACTTTACTGAAGTTGCATTCTTCTAAAGTGAGCAAGCAATATTTTATGACAGTTCAGATCTATTGACACCAAATGCCAAAGTGTGTGTGTGTGTGTGTGCGTGTGCGTGTGCGTGTTTGTGAAAATCAACTTTATTTCAAGGACTTTATGGACTTACTGTTCGATATCTACCAAAAGTGTTATTAAAAGTGTAATAAATATAATATATTTATTTAATAATGACTATAATCAATTATTTTTAATAAATTGTTTTTATTAATTAAAAAAAAAATGTAATTAATTATCTATATTTAAAAATAAATAAAATAAATTCCATGAACTCTAAAACACAATCATCAATCAATAAATCAATCATCACAGAACATTAATTCATATTTATACATTACATTGTGCTGTGTGTGTGTGTGTGTGTGTTCCTACTTAACCATATGTTGGGGACACATTTGTACCCAAAAGTGAGCTAAACCTGACAAAATCTCCAAAAACCTCCCTTTGGGGACGTCCTCATTTGTAAAACTGGTATAAAAATAAAGTAAACAACGTTTTTTGTTTTTTTTAATTGTAAAAATGCAGAAAGTTTACTGTAAGGGGTAGGTTTAGGTGTAGGGTGATAGAATATACAGTTTGAGTATAAAAACCATTACGCCTATGGAATGTCCCCATTTAGATAGCTAATTAAACAAGCTAAGTGTGTGTATCTGTGTTGATTGATGAATGTTTGTGTCTGGTGTGAATAAGTCTGCAGGAATCCATTGTTTCTGTTCAAAATGTGGCTTGCAGTGATGACTGGTGACTGGTGTGAATAAGCAAATCAGAGTTCTCTATTTCCTTCTGGTATTTTACTTAATGAGCCTACATTACTGCATGTCTCTGGCTTCATCAGTATTGCTGAGAAAACAGATATGCTTTGACAAGTTTTCAACCAAGGGATGTTTTCCTGACAGTCTGGGGAATATAACTTCTGCCTGGTAATTACAACAGCAGCTGTTGAAATGTATTTACATGCCATTAAAATAGCTTCCGTCGGAAGTCACACAGAATGTGTGGCAGAAGTCTGTACAATATCTCTTTCTTACTTCTCGTCCCGGTGCGGCTGCACTGTGCAGTCAGAGATGTCAGTGTGCAGTGACCATATGAGAAAGAGGCGGTATCCAGGGGGCTGTGAAGAACATCCAATGTCGCACTGTCCCTGAAAAACGGGAGGAAACATTTGTGATGTTCCTGGTTTTGCTCACTACAGCTGTCAATGCTGTAAGCTTTGTTAAAAAAAAGGTCTGGTAAAAATAGATGGTCTAACTTATGCTATCTTGTCTCTTGGTTATGAATTACACACCTCACCTGCCAGCTGAACATTTCTCAGTTGATTATAGTTTGAGATAAATTATGAACTATATATATGCACTTTTCATGCCCTACACTTTTCTGGGCTCTGAGTGCTGATAATTATGACATGTCATGCATCTAACAAGTGCAGGGGTCCACAATTTATTTCACTGCTGACAACATACTGACATCTCCCTTTATGAAACACTTTTATATATTTTCAAAGAAACATCATATCAAAAGAGAAAACAGCTTCACTTTCATTCAGCCCTTGTAACATTACAGTTATCTTTTCAGCTGTCATTTTTCTGAAGAACTTTTTAACATTAAGTAACATTATTTGATATCCAAAAAAATAAAAAATAAATAAAAAGTGTAGCCAGCTTCCCACAAACATAGTGAGGGAGAGTTTGCTGGATATTTTGCAGCTGGGCAATTTTCAAGAAATATATAACTCCAAAGTGAAAAAAAAAGTAGAAAATCCAATCTTAAATATAAAATAATTTATTCATTCATTCATTGCTTGTTTGCTTGATTATTTTAATTTTAATTTCAAATGCCATTTTTTCATTCCCAAAATAAAATTGCAATATAAAATCAAACATACTATATTTATTAATTCAATTTATATAATACATGCATTTGAAAATGAACAGAAACATGCCACCCCAAGTTTTACCATAATACAAATTTAATAAAATAAACACCATATTATTTATTATATTTATTAACGTAACTAATGTAATAAATAACTGTAAAACATTTATCGGGTGGCCAAGAGAGCTCAACGTGCTGCAAACGGATGAAAACACATGCCAATATGAAACCACCAGAAAAATAACTTAACACATGAGATGCAAATTTTCACAGCAAAAAACAATATATGTTGTAGTTTGTTATAGAAAAACAATTTCCCGTTCGACACTTCACTCGTACTGCGTCTTGCTAGACGCATATGGGAAAAAAGCCTTTTTTCTCCTGAACTGAAGCCTATTTCATTCACTCAGTGAAATTGCACAGCCATTGGTTCGTGCAGAGCTTAAAAAACTAACCAATGGCGACGAAGCCCACCAAAGCCCGCCAGAATGGGCGGGGCATCTGGCTATATAAGCGGGCGCTCGCCACAAGATTCTCAGATTTTTCTCCTTCAGCGACGACGCTACGTCTCAAGCTGATCCGAAGCCGCTCGTCGTTTGACGCGCCTTCGTAGCTGGAATCGGGACCTCTCAGCTCGGCTGACCTGCTTCGCCGCTGCTCCAGTGACGCAGCAGTTCCGGTCCGGTTCCCCTGCCGCTATCCGGCGACTTCTGAAAGAACTTTTAAAAGAGCATCGGCGTTGTTGCAAATGCCGCGCCCTATTTCATTCACTCAGTGAAATTGCACAGCCATTGGTTCGTGCAGAGCTTAAAAAACTAACCAATGGCGACGAAGCCCACCAAAGCCCGCCAGAATGGGCGGGGCATCTGGCTATATAAGCGGGCGCTCGCCACAAGATTCTCTGATTTTTCTCCTTCAGCGACGACGCTACGTCTCAAGCTGATCCGAAGCCGCTCGTCGTTTGACACGCCTTCGTAGCTGGAATCGGGACCTCTCAGCTCGGCTGACCTGCTTCGCCGCTGCTCCAGTGACGCAGCAGTTCCGGTCCGGTTCCCCTGCCGCTATACGGCGACTTCTGAAAGAACTTTTAAAAGAGCATCGGCGTTGTTGCAAATGCCGCGCCGTTATTGCGGTTCGTGCGGGTCCCCCCTGCACGCCGATGACGGCCACATGGAGGGTTTCCCCTGCTTGGGGAAATCCCATGCGGAAGCTACACTCACGGGAGCTAATTGCTCTCATTGCGAGAGCTTCAGTCTCAACTCTCTCCGCTCACGGATGAGGAAAAAACAGCGGGCCAAAGGGGTCGAGCGATCGGCTACGAGCGAGCTCACGCCGGCCCAGATCCCACGTGCCTTGCTCTCGCCGCAGAGAGAGTATTCCCCTGTCCTTTTCTCCCGGTCTGATCAGTGTCCCTCTGCTGGTGCGAGCGACCTGATCTCATTCGGGGGAAGTGGGGATGAGCTGCTCAATGACAGCATGTCATTAGCAGCGTTGGATGCAGAGGGGCTGTTGGGCACGGAGAATGACCCCACCCCCTCGCCATCATCCGCGCCCAGCGCCACCAAAGAAGGAATGGATACCGAGCTTCTCCGTATCCTCTCCAAGACGGTCGAAGAGCTGGGTTTAGAGTGGTCCCCGCCAGAGGAGCCCTCTCGTAGCCATCTGGATAAATGGTTCCTGCCGGGGCGCCGCCAGGCCCCTCGTCAGCGTACTTCTCCGTTTTTCCCGGAGGTCCATGACGAGCTCACCAGATCGTGGCGTGCTCCCTACTCCGCCCACCTCCGTACTGCCTCTTTATCCGCCCTCACTTCCATTGACGGCGCTGAAGAAAAAGGGTACGATAAGCCACCTCCCCTAGATGAGTCATTGGCCGCGCATCTCTGCCCGCCCACGGCCATCGGCTGGAGAGCGAAGGCCGCCCACCCATCTAAGCCGTGTAGGACCACTTCAGCTATCGCTGGACGCGCCTACACCTCAGCTGGACAGGCGGCTTCGGCGCTTCATTCTATGGCGGTCTTCCAGGCCAAAATCCTTGCATCCTCCGAGTCTGGCCTGGACCCCGCTACCCTCAGGGATCTGAGGAGCACGACGGACCTGGCTCTACGCACCACCAAAACCACCGCCCAGGCGATTGGGAGATCAATGGCCAGCCTTGTGGTGCTCGAGCTCCATTTATGGTTGATGCTGACGGAGATGAAGGACGCGGATAAGATCCCCTTCCTCGATGCTCCTGTCTCCCCCAAGGGCCTTTTCGGCCCAGCGGTCGAAGGATTTGCTGAACGCTTCACGACATTTCCTGCCTAAGCGCTCCAGCTCCGCTGCTGCCTCAGCTCGCCCAAAATCTGCGCCGACTCAGCAGCCTGCGAAACCAGCACCTGCCGCCCCCGCTGTTCAGCCCGCTAAAGCGCAGCAAACACGGGGACGCTCTCGCTCGTCCAGACGCTACCCTCTTCCTAAGCGCCAGGGACCCCGACCCAAGATCGCATTGGACCCAGCGCCTCAGGCATCATCCTGATCCGCGAGACAGGAAGAGGATGGGGTCAGATCTCGCCACGGCCGGATCGCTCCCCTCAAGCAGCCTCTCTTACACCTCTTGACACCCCGTTCAGCTCCGGGTACAGAGGGAGATGTGTTTCGTGCGAACAACGGGCCCGTTCACGCGCCCAAGCATTCAACCACTGTGATAGCGGGAAAAATAATAAAACACAAACATTTTCAAAAAGAGAGCAAACTTCCTCTTCCATCACTCGTACGTGTTCTGCCCCTGTGCGGCCAGTCACCCGAGTTAATTCAACCCCTCGTCAAGTGGGCCGAGGCCTGGCAGGCTATCCTCGGAGTGTCGAAAATGGGCTATGGGGATAATAAAGCGAGGATATTCACTCCAATTGGCTCGAAGACCCCTGCGCTTCAGCGGCGTGGTCCCCACCTCAGTGCAGAGCAGAGCATGTCCTGCGCTCAGAGGTAATTGATTTGCTGGCAAAAGGAGCCGTGGAAAAGGTTCCTCCAGAGTCAGGCCTTTACAGCCGTTACTTCCTCTTCCCCAAAAGAGATGGTAGCCTACGGCCCAGACACCTGAATCGCGCTCTCATGAGGAGGTCGTTCAGGATGACACTTTCACTGAACCTCGCGCAAATTCGCTCGAGAGACTGGTTCTTTTCCCTGGACCTGAAGGATGCATACTTCCCCTCGTCACAGGCCATTCTTGAGATTCGCCTTTGAGGGTGTGGCTTATCAATATACGTTCCTTCCCTTCGGGCTGGCCCTGGCCCCCCACACTTTTACGAAGTGTATGGATGCACTCCCGCTGGATGGAACAGGGCGTGGCCATGGGGATGGTTCACAAAAGGACAGTTGTCACGACAGATGCCTCCAACTCACGTTGGGGGGCGCGGTGTGAGGGCATACCGACCTTCGGCCACTGGTCGAAGGCGGAAAAAGGCTTCCACATCAACTGCCTGGAAATGCTAGCAGTATGTCGAGCCTGTCAGTTCTTCCTGCCAGTCCTGAAAGGGCACCGTGTGCTAATCCGATCTGACAACATGTCGGTTGTGTTCTACATAAATCGCCAGGGAGGCCTCTCGAAGCGCCTCAAAGCGCCTCTTCATGCTCGTGGAGCGCTTCTTAGAGTGGGCTCAACCCAACCTGTGCTCGCTAAAGGCAGCCCATATACCGGGCAAATTGAACCGAGGAGCGGACATGTTATCAAGGAGCAATGTCCCCTCAGGGGAGTGGACGCTCCATCCGCAAACGGTTCAGAAGATCTGGGAGATCTTCGGCGAGGCCAAGGTAGACCTTTTCGTCTCAGAAGACAACTCTCACTGCCAAATTTATTTCTCAGAGAGCAGGGACGCGTTGGCCCACGATTGGCCCAACCTCCTTCTCTATGCTTCCCCCCCCCCGATCGCTCTGATCCCACAGCTAATCAGGCGAGTGAGGGAACAAAAACTCAGGGTTCTCCTGGTAGCCCCCCTTTGGATGAACCATCTGTGGCTATCAGAGCTGACTCAGCTCCTGATAGCGGCCTCTTGGCCTGTTCCACTGAGACGGGATCTCCTCTCTCAAGCGAATGGGACATTATGTCATCCTCAGCCCGACCTATGGGCCCTGCACCTCTGACGCTCCCCATCCACACTCAAAGTCTATGTGGCGGCCTCTCATGTCCCTATTGAGGGTCAATCGGTGGTCAGAAATAGCACGGTCATCCGCTTCCTGAAGGGTGCAAGGAGGCTGATTCCGCCTCGTCCCCCTACCGTCCCTTCATGGGACCTGCCCACTGTGCTGAGGGCCCTGAAGGGCCCCGCTTTCGAGCTGCTACAGTCTGCCAACATTAGGTCGCTATCGCTGAAGACTGCTCTGCTTCTAGCACTAGCATCAGTAAAGCGAATAGGGGACCTGTAGGCGCTCTCAATTAGCCCTGCCTGCCTGGAATTCAGGCCTAACGACTCTAAAGTCATCCTGAAACCGAGGCACGGTTACGTACCTAAAGTGCTCTCCACTCCGTTCAGAGCACAGGTCATTACGCTCTCCGCGCTTCCTCCAACTGAAGAGGACAGAGAGCTATCTCTGCTCTTCCCCGTCAGAGCGTTGAGAATCTATATTGAGCATTCCGCTCCCTATAGGTGATCGGAAAAACTCTTTGTCAGCTTCGGTAACTGCACCAAAGGGTTTCCGGTTACGAAGCAAAGATTCTCTAGATGCCATCTCGCTAGCGTACTCTTCCTTGGGCCTCCAGTGCCCAATTGGAGTACGGGCCCACTTGACTAGAGGCATCGCCTCGTTGTGGGCATGGTCCAGTGGTGTGTCTATTGCGGATATTTGTGAGGCGGCCGGCTGGGCCTCGCCGTCCACATTTGCGAGGTTTTATAACCTGGAAGTCCCGGCCTTACAGGCCAGGGTCCTTTCCGCTTGAAATGGCACGCGCTGCGTAAACAGACATGACAGAGAGCCCTTGGCCGTACCGCGCCCAAGTTCTCTTGCATTGTTCACCTGTTGGCTCTCGACGAAGTTACGGGTATACTCTAGAACAATTAACCAGGCCGGGTGTGACCTAGAAAGCTCAGCCCGTTTTAGCCTTGGGTTAATGTTGACTTCTCTATAAGCATTGGTTGCTTATGGAAGTTATACCTTAAGTCGTTCCACTACATTAGCACGGCGTGATTGGACTGTTCCCATATGTGTCTAGCAAGACGCAGTACGAGTGAAGTATCGAAAGGGAACTTACTCGGTTACTCACATAACCTCGGTTCCCTGAGATACGGGAACGAGTACTGCATTGCTTGCCGTGCTATGTAGCTGCACGACTCAGTCGTCGCTTCAGTCGAAGTAAACCTGAGAATCCTGTGGTAAGCGTCCACTTATATAGCCAAATGCCCTGTCCATTCTGGCGGGCTTTGGCGGGCTTCATCGCCATAGGCTCGTGCAGCTCCGCTGCCAAGCCATTGGTTCATTTTTTTAAGCTCTGCACTAAACCAATGGCCGTGCAGTTTCACTGTGTGAATGAAATAGGCTTCAGTTCAGGAGAAAAAAGGCTTTTTTCCCATATGCATCTAGCAAGACGCAGTACTCGTTCCCGTATCTCAGGGAACCGAGGTTACGTTAGTAACCGAGTACATTATGCTCAGAGTCCAGAGCCTTGATCATAACATTATAACAGGCACCTTCCGAGTAGAGACCTGCACTATCACAGGACCTAATGCAACTGAGTGCGGTGCGGGACAACATTTGATGGGCGAGTGCGGGTGCGGGTGGGTAGAGATTGTGTGCAGGATGCGGGAGAATAAGGGTGTATCACACTAGGCAATCTTAACCGTGCCCAAGCGTGTTTGACCCCCAGAGCCCGGTTTGTTTGACTAGTGTGATCGCTCCGTGCCGCGCTCGGGCGCAGTTCTTTAGCCATCTCTGGCTTGGTTGGAAGAGTTGGGCCATAGCACGGTTCAGTTGGGCTCGGGTGCGGTACGCATATAGTGTGAGCGCAAACCGAACTTCTGATACAGGCAGCATGATTGCATTAACATTTCTGAGCGGCAAGAGAGATAGATCTGTAAAGCAATAAATTGTTAGATGGCTGTGTGTTACCATGTCCCCATGTCCCCATTGACTCAAAACAATAAACCACAAAGTTAACAAAACGATGCACTCCATTGTGCTGAGCGAGAGCGCTTCTCTGCTGTCTTCACGTGCTATCGGAAACTTCCTATTTCCCACTTATGAAGCCATGATTACGAGCTTGTTGCATTCTTTTCTGTTAAAAATAACAGTGAACAGTGGTTTGTGAATGTTGATGCTTAGGCTAAATAATTTTATCAGAAGTGTTCATGTGAGCGCTGCTGCAGACTGAGGCACTCCCCAAATGCTCTCATTGGTTGAGACGCGTGATGACACCCATCCCAAGCCAGTACTGATCAACATCCCACCCCTCCTGTGACCCATGGTTTGTCTGCATGTGAATTCAGAGCCAGTGAGAAACGGGCTTTCAAAAGAATAATAATAATAAAAAAACTGCGTTAACGTGATGATAATGCGTAAACTTGCCCAGCCCTAATATATATATATATATATATATATATGTAATGGTCAGGTTTTTTTTTTTTGCATATCAGAATGAAATACGGCCTGCAAATGATTTGTGACATTCACCCAACCACATTTCTTTGTTCATTTTCTTGTTTCAGCATAATGTGTTGATAACTTCCTGACTTCCTGAAAAAATTCCTCAAATGTGCACAGATAAGCACATTTCGTATAATCAATTATTCAATTTTCCTCCTCTTCCTGAACCGAGAACAAAAGATTGTCCTCTGAATTTCTTTTTGTTCTGCTGTAATTATACAATGACCTTCTGTGTCACGTTCATAAGCCGCTGAATGCGATTCAAGGTCCCGATGTCAAGAGCCAGCCAGATAGTCAAGATGTACCCCCTTTATTGCTTCGCTGTGTTAAATGTCAAGAAGTGGCCACAAAACCCATTATGTTCCCCATTCTGCATTAATGTGTGTCTTTTAATGAGCACATAAATTCATACATTAGCATGAGCCTAAGGGAAAGCCTCAACATCTGCCATATGCTTCCTTACACTAGGTGGCAAACTTCATGTGTTTGTAGAAAGGCCACTTATGCTGCTGAAGTGTACTGGATGCAGTAGTGGGGGATTCGTCCCCTAGGCAGGAAGCTTTATTGAGGAGCTTCGCATATGCCTTCAGGGTACATGGGGAAGTGGTTGTTTATTCATATATGTAGCTGTTGGTGTGAAGCCATGTGGATCTAGCTGGTTCCTGCCGAGATGAAACCGCTATATTCACATGGTCTGAAGAACATTTTGGTCTTCTGTCTGCTGAAGAGCTGAAGGGCCTCACAGATTTGCCATTTGCAGCTATGGATAAGCAACCTATGCTGGATGTTTTAAAAAAGATGGTTAAATCAAAAATGAGATTTCTGTCATAATTTACTCACCCTCAAGTTGTTCCAAACCTGTATAAGTGTGTCTTTATTCCTTGGAATATAAAACAAGTTCGTAACCAAACAGTTGACGGTAGCCATTGACTTTCATAATATTTTCCCCCATACTGTTGAAATCAATGGCTACCATCAACTGTTTGGTGACCGACATTCTTCAAAATAACTTTTTTTTTTGTTCAACAGAAAAAAAATTAACTCATACAGGTTTGGAATAACTTGAGGGTGAGTGAATGATGACAGAATTTCCTTTTATTGGTGAGCTATCCCTTTAAAGAAATGTATATATTCTTACATAATGTAGATGACAACACCGATATAAAGATATATTTGTATTTGTGATCAAAAGGACTTTGATAATTGGCCAATCATTTTCGAAGATGAAAGACATTTCTTTGCTTGAGATACGTATTTGCATGTTCTAGACCGTCATTCACCACATTAATATAATTAAATATCTTAATATGAATGGCTTTAAAGGTGAAATATGGAATGTTTTGATGTAACAAAGTACGGGATGATGCCTCAAATCATATCACTTTTGAGAGGTGTGCTGTAACTTTTGTAAGTGATTGAATTTCCATCTGGCAAACAATAAAATAGTGAGAAATCCCACAGACTTGCAGTGAAGGTAATATATGGGGAGTAGAATACAATCAAACAATATTTAGGCCCAAGGATTTATCTTTTTGAGTTGCGTATACAATTTACATCAATTCTGTTCCATGTTTCTTCGACTGGGGGCTATTATGCCATATTTCAAGCCCCCATGCATTGGCTCAAGATGATGTTGGAGCAGTACATATCAAACTGATTAGTGTAATATGAGTCATGATTTTTCTGGAAGAGAAACTCTATACATTTTAAATGCGTAATTTCCTGTCTGTTTACTATACTAACCCTAACCCAATGCTAATTAAAATGAAATACGAATGTTTTTTTGCAGTTAGGTTCAATTAGCTAACATTAGCAAACTTTTTTTACAACATTTATTAATTTAATTTAATTTTAAAATTATATTACATTAATAAAACATTTAATTCAATTATAATAAATCAACTTTAACTGAAACACTTTGCAATAAAGTTCAATTACCTAACATTAGTTAATTAATTATATCACGAATAACAACAAACATTTTTACAACATTTATTAATCAAAGTTCATATTTATTTATTACATTATTGTTTATTATTAATTCATGTTTGTTAATAATATATTAATTATTGTTATTTTAGACATCTTAAAACATATTAGTACATGTAAAATAAACATATAACCAAACTAAATAATATTATAATGTGGTGTTATTAGTAATTTAATTCAATTCAATTTAATTTAATTTAATTTAATATTTACAATAAAGTTAAATTAGCTAACTTCAGTTAACACACTAGATTATTTTTTTAAATTTTTTTTTACATTTATTTATTACATGTATTAATCTAGGTGGCTAATATAAAGTTATGTTATTGTTTGTTGTTAATTCATGTACATTAATAATAATGATATATATACACATATGTGTTACCTATATAACCTATACTATATTACCTAAAAAAAGGATGTAGAATAAACATATAACCAAACTAAATGTTAATAATATTATATGTTATTATAATTTAATTTTACTTTAATTTAATTAGCCTGGCTAAGCTGCCATTTAGTTGGTCGACATGACCAGTTGCCAAAACCTTTCTAAAATCTACAAACCAGACTGGGAGATCACATTAGACCAGGTTGCTTTAAGTTTTTTTTTTTTCACCACATTGGTGGTATGTTAGAACGAGCTTATCTCACACTACTTGTATATATGCATGTGAATGAAGTTGGATTGTAAGCCAGTGGTGCTATTTGCGAAACAAATGTACTTCTAAACTGATCCTTACATGTGTTACGTGATCTAGTCTGAATTTCCTGCTCACAGCAGCTGTGCTCTTTTCCAGGAACTTCCCTCCCCTCTGTTCTCTGCTCTCAGGAAAAATGTGATACTGACGAGCATCTACTCTTGAAGTGTCGCTCCAAATCACTCAGATCCGAAAAACAATTTTCCGTTTAGCTTTACAAGCTCTGAAAACAAATAGGAAAGTACATTCCACCCCCATCCGAAATGCTTCTCCACCCCAAAGTTCATCTTATGGACGGATTGAGATAACCTCAAGGGCAACCGCAGGGTGCAGTGATGCCGTTTGATGGAATGAAAAAGTGACGACTTAGCTCGCACTCTGTTTGTCTTTAAGATGGAGAACAAATGCAGACAAGCAGAGAGCATCCAGATGATAAGTGACTCTGACACACTCAGCTGCAACACAGCTTTGTTTGTATTTTCAAACAAGGCCTATGGCAGCTTAACCATATTCAACAATGATGTGGTTTTTTGTTTGCTTTTTTCTCACAGGGTTACTACTCAGGATTTTCAAATGACTTTAGACGAAACCGTGGGAATTGTACCAATTTTCCCCAATGCACCCTTTCTATCAAATGACATCTGCAGATGTCTAGAATGTAGAAGCACTAATCAATTTTGAAATATTGTGCAATTTTGCTTCCATAACAAAGTTAAATTATTAGTGGACAGAATTAAATTAAATTAAATTAAATTAAATGTAAGAAGGATTTTGAACCTGGCTTTATCCAACATCATGTTCTGGAAATGTATGCAAATTAGTGAATTTTTAATTGGATAAAGCCACATTGGCATATTTAAACATAACTTTTCAGAAAACTTGTAATACAGAATTTAATTTCTTAACCTTCTGTCCATTAAAAAAAATCATCTGTGGTGTCTTGTCGTAATTAAATGTTTAAAATACATAGAAATATGTATATTTATTTCTTTATTACACACTTAATCGGGGTACTGGTTGTTTATTTTGTGAAAATGACAGGGTGACATATATAATTATTTCATCAGAATACATGCCGATGTTTGAATGGCCGTGAATAGAAAAAGATGCACTCATTGTGTAATTATGGAATTCAACATGAGTTATGCGAATCTGCCAAACCTTGATTCCTTGGTACTCATCTACCTTCCTCTCTGAGCTATATTAAAAGACAGAAAGAGCAATAAAAAAGTAAAAATAATAAGAAAAAAAATCTCAAGCACTCCAGAGCTCTTATGAAGAACTCAAAGCTATAAAGGCCTGTTACCTCTTCACATCGCTGGAGTGTTGTGGGCTTGAGAGCTTTTGTATTTAAGACTATGAGTCTTAAATAAAGTGAGGTCAGTAGCTGTGGATTACATTCAAACTGTTTCCATTTGGACTGAAAAGTTATGAGCTGTAGTCGTTAGTCATGAGCAGTATGTTCTTTCTATACTCCAAGACCATTTGAAAATCAAACACGCTTTCAGAGCCTGGTGATTCTTCAGTCAGGGCGACCTTTGATTACTAGAAATCTTGGAAAATGAGTCTTTTCAAACAGTTCAAAATTCATGGCTCAGATTAGCCAAATGTACTTTGATGTATCTGGTGTCATTTTGTGGATTTAAGACATTGTGTGTCTTGGTAATTATGTTTCTCACTTTTTTCTAGAATATATAAGAATACACTGTGTAAATTAAAATCACTAATTTTGTGAAATACACATAATAAATTTAGCTCAAATCATGATATAAAACACTGCAATTTTCCATTAGAACTGCTGCAATGTTGTATACATTTAGCATTATAGGCACATGCAAGCATTTGCTATAGATGCTTTATTATATACAGTATGTATATGTATATGTATATGTTGTGTTTTTGGTCAAGGGGCCGAGTATACAATTTGTACAGTATAAAATCATTATGTCTATGGTAAGCCCCAATAAAACATGGAAACTCAACATGGATATAATAAAACCCAACAAGAAAATAATAACTTAAGAGAATCTTAAAGAGAACTTTGCCGAATGTTGAATAATTGAGGTCAGAGGTTCAGCACAAACGCTAACCTGAATGTTGGAGGAATATGAAATCAGTGCTGCCTGACAAGCACTGTTATAACTATGGGGCATACACATTCAGGGCTCCCATAGGAAGTGCTGATTATGTTTTTTGTTTGTTTGTTTGTTTGCAGCTCCAGAAACATGATCGGGAAAACGAGGATGTTCCTTCCAAATGGCGATCAGAAGAGGAGATGGCCAAAGAGGCGACACAATTGCACGGCCTCTTCAACTAGCTTAGGTATCTATGTGTTATAAAGTAGAGGTTGACTAATATTGGATTTTGCAATTACTATTAACTATAGTTGGGGAAAAAGCCAATATCTGGTGATACAAGAGTCTGAAATGCATGAACTCACAGGTGCAGTTTGTTGGTGAAAAAAAAAAAAAAAAGATTCGGTGCATAACCTCAAACTTTGATAACAACCCACCAACAGTAAACAACCCCTCAATACACCAGAGGCAGATTTCTTGTTATATTCACCAGATGGATTTTTTTTAGAAAATAATTATTCACCAGATGAAGTTGGAGATATATGGAATATATGTTCACGCTGATCTGAAGTGGCATGTTTCCATATACTCATCTTTTCCTTGGCATGTGCTCGCTTTAATTTGGGACACTTGATTAGGTCATCAAAATAAATAACATGATATGCATTAAAACTGAGGATACAAATATGGATGTATTGTCAGTGGTGACACTTGCCTCATTTATAAAGTGTGTGTGTACACAGATTTGATCTTAGAGTGTGCGTGCGCTTAAATCCATGCCAACGCTCATATTTGTAATAAGAGTCTTCGACGTGGAAAAGTGCTTGGCGTCACGTTCAGGATCTGAGCAGACGTACACACTTTTTCTTGTCAGACTACTGCAGGTTTTTGAAAATGTAAGCTGTTCTTGCAGCTTGCTGTTCTAAATTAAAAGATTTGGACGATGACTGGTGATCTTTTATATGTTAATGACATTAATTAGAAGTCGTTTACAAGGCAGAGAGCTGAAACCATTCAGTTGCGCGCAAGTTCAAGATCATTTGCGATTCATAGATTTCAAATCTGAAAGAGGCGTACGTGTGTTTTCTGTGCATATGTTCATTCTGTGAATCACATGTATTCATATTTGAGAGATGATCGTAAGATCAAATTTAGGATGGTTTCTGTGCAACATTTTGTAAACAAGGCTACTGCCAATGGAGGAGAAAAGGGTATGAACCTACATTTTTGCCAACAGTTTGAAGAGCTAGTTTGTCAATCAATCAATCAATCAATCAATCAATCAATCAATCAATCAATCAACCAACCAACCAACCAACCAACCAACCAACCAACCAACCAACCAACCAAATTCTTCCTTTTATATGCATTTTCTGTAACATATTTTGCAGATTTCAATATATGTCATCCTTTTTTTTCCAGCCAGGGGTGGAAGACCTGCAGATGGAGGGCATCAACAAGTTGATAGATGTTCTTATCTATCTTTTTGACCGTTTATTGAAATAAAAATTTTAGTTCATTTATGTATTGTGTTTTTTTCCCTTCTTCTATAAACTAAATATGTCTTTTAGTTAAAGAAGTAAACCAGCTCTCTTAGTTTAAAGTGTTTAGTTGGTTGTATGCCATAGGCCGAAAAGTACAAAAAAGTATTAGTAAATCTCTACAGAACCACAAGCCCATCCAATGAGGCATTATCAGCATCTTTCTGTAAATAGGCTAAAATACGATTTGACGCAAAGGTCAAGCTATAAATTCAATTTGATGTAGTGCTTGTAAGCACACGTTGGTAAAATAAAAACATTGAACCGCTCTGCTTGCATGAGTCTCAAGCTTTTACAGATGTCTCTATAGTGAAACAACAGCAGTTTGACACAGATTTACGTCTTGATGCCTGAATTGCCAGAAACTGCTTTTAATGCAGCCTATTTATGCAAATATTGAAAGCTGGCATGGCAAGCTGAAGTAACCTTAATGGAGTATCTAGAATAATCATTTAAAATCAACAGAGATGTTACCTTTGTGACAAATAAGCATTTATTGTTGGTTTGTGGCATTAGTTACCATACCCGCAGTTCCAGCGCTGGAAACTATTATGAGTTTTATCATTCTATCAATGTGGAGATAAAATGGTCTTGACTGGCCCTTTACTCATCTAGAAAAGGAAATACAATTCTGACAGGGTAATGTGTACCAGCCCATAGCCTTTTCAGAGTAATCAAGTTGTGAAAAGGCCCATGAATTTTAAACAATATCATTATCCACAAGGGATTCCTTTAAGAAATGTGTATAACAGTTTAACGGAGGAAGAATCTATCACAACTTGCAAAACAGAAATAAAAATTCACCTAGTTTAACAGCAACAGGATAGGCATACATTACCCATGGCGTTTGTCATCAAAATTTAAATGTAAAGGGCCTAATTTTTCTGCTAAAATTGCAGGTTAAGCTGGTTGTAACAGATTTAAGGTGGTGCCTCAGCCTAGTCAAACTGGTATTTAACTGGTCTCCCATCTGGCCAGCTGACAAGTGCCCAAACCCCCCTCAAAACCAGCAAACAACACCAAACTGACCAGATAATACTGGTTTTACAAGGGCTCCCAGAACATCAGTTGGGTCAAAATGCCTCCCAATGGGCAAAAGTTTCAGCAAACTTAAAAAAACAAAAACAGGATAAAGCTAGCTAACATTCTTCATCTTGAGATTGTTTATTAATTCTGGTATGTAATATTCTTATAACATCATGTCCCTGAAGCACGATACTAATAGCCGTTAAAAAGTGCAGAATGAGGTTCAAATCAAAATTATGTAATAGTGTTTCATAGGGTTGTTATTTAATCATTTGTCTTTTAATTGAGTTAGCCTTAGTCTAATGTTATGATACAGAATGTTATGATATTGTGAATCATAGTTTGTACCTTAGATGCTGTGCGGGACATGATTTTTCAGTTTTTTGGGGGGGTTTTTTTGCTATAATGTTAATTTGTCAATAAGTCCTCAGGCTTATTTAAAAGTAAACAGATACTGCAAATTATTTCAGATATCATTCAAGTTAGTTGCTTTAAATTGCCAATGATAATCAAAGGATGGAAGTATGTTGCAGGAAGCATTTCAGCTCAGGTCCTCAAAGATGAAACCGCCTTATAACGTCTCTACAAGAGACTTTTCTCTGATCCTTTTTACAAGGTTATGCAGGCCTTTACCCAAAGTCCCACACAGAATGAGATATTCATCAAACATTTCCTTCAGCAGTTTTCTCCAAAATCTATCCCTTTTGAATCCCATCATCTCAAACGCCCAGGCTGAAAGTGTGAAAGAGTGACTGGGCTTGACATGACACAGAGCAGAAGGCTTTTTTGGAGTTGTGTCTAGCGTGCTAACTGCTAAGCTTGTGTGGGAGATGCGGGTTTGATTTTAGTTCATGTCAGTCCATGAATTCCTGTCACTTTTATTAAAGTGGTAAAAGACTCCAAAATAAAAAGTAGGGCTTTTACCAAGAATGTTAGCACTATATTCTAATTCCAGTAAGCTAGCTGTGACGCTGCTGAAAAATACATGTCATGCAGCATAAGGTGGTCTAGATGATCCAACCAAATGTGTTCTGTAACATGTCAAGTCAAGTCAAGTCACTTTTATTTATATAGTGCTTTTAACAATACAGATTGTGTCAAAGCAACTGAACAGCATTAATTAGGAAAATAGTGTGTCAATAATGCAAAATGACAATAGTAAACACTCATTTTTCAGTTAAAGACAGTTCATCATTGAATTCAGTGATGTCATCATCCAGCTCA
>NW_015506837.1:0-768 GCF_001515645.1 Sinocyclocheilus grahami | reverse complement strand
ATTTGTTTAACCCAAGCTAAAGAATAATAATGTGCATTTGATCAGATATAACTGCAGTACAAGATTATGAGATGCATTATTTGAATGCTTGGCCAAAGAGATGTGTCTTTAATCTAGATTTAAACAGAGAGAGTGTGTCTGAACCCCGAACGGTATCAGGAAGGCTATTCCAGAGTTTGGGAGCCAAATGCGAAAAAGCTCTACCTCCTTTAGTGGACTTTGCTATCCTAGGTACTGCCAAAAGTCCAGAGTTTTGCGACCTTAGGGAGCGTGATGGATTGTAGCGTGGTAGAAGACTAGTTAGGTACGCAGGAGCTAATCCATTAATGGCCTTATAGGCAAGTAATAATATTTTGTAACTGATACAGAACTTAATAGGTAGCCAGTGCAGAGACTGTAAAATTGGGGTAATATGATCATATTTTCTTGACCTGGTAAGGACTCTAGCCGCTGCATTTTGGACTACCTGTAGCTTGTTTATTGAAGATGCAGGACAACCACCTAGCAGTGCATTACAATAGTCCAGTCTAGAACATCATAGAATGTAAAAAAGGGACAACACATCTCCACTTCCTTCCTTCCACTTCCTTAGTCTCTGGTCTGACTGAGCAGGTTCATGTGTTTTGGAGGAGGCGTGGCTTTGTAAAATGATTATGCAGGGAGGGTGGGGATCTTGCTTTCAAACCTAGCTTGCTATCACTAGCCTTTTCAAAATCACCTATCCTACTGTTAGAAAACACTCTCTGTCTTTCTGTTGAGTCCAGACAT
>NW_015506836.1:168238-169953 GCF_001515645.1 Sinocyclocheilus grahami | reverse complement strand
CTGCATTAGAGCATCATGGTTTTAGGTTAGAAAAATCTACAAAATTTAATTTATTTGATAAAACAAAAGTTAAGTCATTGTTTAATCATACTGCTTTTCATCATCTTGTAGAAATACACAGTGTGATGGTAAAAAAAAAAAAAATAATTGTAAAAGGTTTGTATAAGACATCGTAAAAGATTCAGTGTTTAACTGCAGTGGGTGTGTGTGTGTGTGTGAGAGAGAGAGTGAGAGAGAGACTGACCCCTGTTTCCTATAGTCTGCCTGTGTGTGTGTGTGTGTGTGTGTGTGAGAGAGAGATAAATTATTATAATCCGAGTTATTTCATTGTATTATTTTCTCATTTATCAGCTCTTTTCTGATTTTCCACAGAAATGGCCTGCTCTATTTATACAAGTACGCTATGGAACTCCACCCGACACGAACACATGTGGTCCATAGCTGTCCCCGGGCGATCGAGTTCAAACATGACTCATGTCTCAACCATGGAGATCATGGGCTAATTATGGTGTGACATGATATATTACAAAACCCATCTGCTGATCATTAAAGAACAATATCCTAGCTCATGATGGAGGTCACAGGTTAAGTATGTCACTCCCGGATATATACTAGAACCAGATGGCATTAAACATTCGCTGAACATTAAAGGACAATAGCCTACTTCATTGCTGAGGTCACAGGTTAATCACGGTCATTAAAAAGGTCATAAGGTTAACCCCTATGGGGGCGGGTCAAATGTCAAAGTCATCAATCAAAAAAGATGACATAACGTGGATCATAAATACTACTCCCATCACTGCGCATTTTGCTCTATATAAATAAACCTGCCTTGATGAAAAAGTACAAAAAAATGGTTTGATTGGTGACCTTCAAAAGAATGACTGTGACTGTTGTGCTCTGAACTATTTTATTTGCCAGTGTTTCTAACGGCTGTGTTGCAGCTCCAGAGTTGTTCTCTATTCATGCTTGCCAGAGAAAAAGTGGATAGAATAAGTGTGATCATAAACAAGTTATGTAGGGCAATTAAACCATCTGTAGGGCTTCAGTTTCCTAGTTCATCTTGAGGACAACCCAGGAAAAACAGTGTACTGAACTGTACAAATAAGTTACAACAGAAAGTGTCCAACACAAACACAAAAAAGCCCACAGTGCACAACCAGTGAACCATGGGAAGTGTGTGTCATGGAATTGACCTTTCGACCTAAATAAAATGTTTCAGTTGTTTAATGAAGTACTGTATGTGTAGTACCAATATCTTGCCACAGATATAATTATAAAAAATAGTCACAAAAAGTTATAAAAATGAATAAGGTAAGCAAAGAAAATTAAATAGGTCTAATTTAACTACCTAATACAAATAACCTAAAATGAAAAAGAAAAACAACAACTATAACAACCTTTTTAATTGTATCACAAACACACACACACACACACACACAAACCACTGCCCTAAGACTAAGGTACACTGTAGATATGCTTATTGAATATACACCATTGTTCAAAATTTTGGGATAGCTATGGTTTAATTGAAGTAAATTGCTACTTTTTTTATGTTACACAAATAAATACTGTTCTTCCAACTGTCTGTTGATTCAGAAGACTTGAAGAAGACACAGGATTATGATTTCCACATTTACTAAGCACCCACGCCGTACACACCCTGGCTCCTAAGAGAACCACACTTGAACCAGCGAGGCACTCATTCTCCCCCC
>NW_015506836.1:148012-168228 GCF_001515645.1 Sinocyclocheilus grahami | reverse complement strand
TACAACAGAAAGTGTCCAACACAAACACAAAAAAGCCCACAGTGCTCAACCAGTGAACCATGGGAAGTGTGTGTCATGGAATTGACCTTTCGACCTAAATAAAATGTTTCAGTTGTTTAATGAAGTACTGTATGTGTAGTACCAATATCTTGCCACAGATATAATTATACAAAATAGTCACAAAAAGTTATAAAAATGAATAAGGTAAGCAAAGAAAATTAAATAGGTCTAATTTAACTACCTAATACAAATAACCTAAAATGAAAAAGAAAAACAACAACTATAACAACCTTTTTAATTGTATCACAAACACACACACACACACACACACAAACCACTGCCCTAAGACTAAGGTACACTGTAGATATGCTTATTGAATATACACCATTGTTCAAAATTTTGGGATAGCTATGGTTTAATTTAAGTAAATTGCTACTTTTTTTATGTTACACAAATAAATACTGTTCTTCCAACTGTCTGTTGATTCAGAAGACTTGAAGAAGACACAGGATTATGATTTCCACATTTACTAAGCACCCACGCCGTACACACCCTGGCTCCTAAGAGAACCACACTTGAACCAGCGAGGCACTCATTCTCCTCCCTCCTTCTCTCTCTTTCCCCTTACACACACACAGGGACGGAGCCTCTTTTCACATCCAACTCGAACATCCAATAACAGTTCGCAACACAAAAATGAATACAGTGCAACACTAACATTAAGCACATTGTTATCTATAACACAACATGCTTGAACATGCTACAATATTAAGTAAAGTCACATAACTCTCAATAAACTAACTTTAGCTGACCTTGCATCACGATTACAGTTATTCTGCAATGAAAATAAAACACATCTGGGCCCGTATTGATGAAAAATCTTAGTGCAAAGAGTTGCTCCTTGTAACAAAATTCTAAGAAAATTCTTAGAAATGTGGGTGTTTCCTCTTAAAATTAAAGAAAAGATCCTAGTAAAGAAAAAAATAATTCAGAAAGCCTCAGAAGGCCTTAGGTCCAAAATTGTTAGGAAGCCACATCACCACAAGTTGTTTGGGAGGGTTTCAAGAAAATTCCTCAGCTCTCGAAAACAAACTCCAGCATATTCAGTTGTCAGACATGACTGGAACTTCACACGGGACTGGGTTTTATGATCAGATGAAAACTAAACAAATGAGCTTTTTGGCAGCAAACACTCAAGATTATAGGCATTATAGGTCAAGACTCAGAGCTGTTATCTTGGCTAAAGGAGGTTGGAATAAGAACTGAAAAAAGGGTACCATTAATTGGTGTATTAGAGAAAATTCCATAATAAGATTCCGCTTTTATCAGAAATCTCATTATTCTCATTTTCAGCTGTGTTACTTGAAATTGAAAGGTTAAGGTTTTATGAATTTTTTGAATAAAAGATCAAAATGATTAACAGTGCAGATTTATTTTCAGATCCTTTTTTGTTCATATTTACCAAGGGTGCCAATCATTTTATATATATACACCATATATATTGTATACAGTATATATTTTAATGTTTTTATTTACCATGCTGTCGTACTTAACATATTTGATAGGAAATGAACAGCGAGACAATAATGTTCTGAAAGTGCTATAATTGTTTGTGTGATCACTTTGCTTATAGAAGGTTGTGACAGACACAAATCATCACTGCTGCATAGTTATTTTTCCAGTTGCCAAATATGTTAATGTAGTTAATGTAGTGATTATACTTACATTTCTGGCGCTATGGCATTTCTGCGCTGTGTCAGAGATGTTAGCATGTCTCTAAAAGATCGGTCACAAACATGATCCCTGCACGATCTAATGTGTAGCGTCTTATTAACTCAGTCATGCATTGTGTGCAACACATTTCTTCTCCCTCTTCAAGTTTCATCCATTTTCTCCACTGCTAAAGAAACTCTTAAAAGGACAGTTCACCCAAAAATCATTTACTCACCCTCATGTCGTTCCAAAACTGTACTAGTATTTTTTTTCCTACTATGGAAGTCAATGACAACCACCAACTGTTTGATTACCAGCAATTTTCAAAATATCTTCTTTTATGTTCGACATAAGAAAGCAACTCATACGGGTTTGGAACGACATGAGGGTGAGTAAATGATGACAGAATTTTCATTTTTGGGTGAACTGTCCCTTTAAGCCTCTTATAAGTCCGTCTGTACTCCTAACAATTTTGGACCTAAGGCCTCTTTTAAGGGTTCAGAGGCTTTCTGAATTACTTTTTTCTTTACTAGGATCTTTTCTTTAATTTTAAGAGGAAACACCCACATTTCTAAGAATTTTCTTAGAATTTTGTTACAAGGAGCAACTCTTTGCACTAAGATTTTTCATCAATACGGGCCCAGATGTGTTTTATTTTCATTGCAGAATAACTGTAATCGTGGTGCAAGGTCAGCTAAAGTTAGTTTATTGAGAGTTATGTGACTTGGATTTCTGCACTGCAGTATTGTATGTTTGTTCAGTGACTGGCCCAAAACAAAAATTGAATGCTCACAGTAAAAGCCTCTCTTTTAAGGTGATACATCAATGAATCATTATGATACCTACTTTTCCAATACTTATTTGGAAATAATAATATTTGACAAATATATCCCTATAAATTTCTACAGCTCATCTACAAGTCAAAGCATGCAAAAAAACAGAAATTCTGGTAATCGCTGTCTGTTGTGACCATAACAACACCAACCAGGACAGCTGGGAACATGAGCGTAGCTTCTGCTTTTCTCACTAGCTTCTGCTTTTCTACCCACGTCACAACAGCCTGATCGTGCAGGTTCACATTTGCAGCACAAATATGACCCTGGACCACAAAACCAGTCATGAGGGTGAATAAATAAGCTTTCCATTGATGTATGGTTTGTTAGGATGGGACAATATTTGGCTGAGATACAACTATTTGAAAATCTGGAATCTGAGGGTGCAAAAAAATCTAAATATTGAGAAAATCACCTTTAAAGTTGTCCAAATGAAGTTCTTAGCAATGCATATTACTAATCAAAAATTAAGTTTTGATATATTTACGGTAGGAAATGTACAAAGTATCTTCATGGAACATGATCTTTACTTAATATTGTATATTGTATAAAAGCGTTGGATTTGGGCTATACGAAGAGATGAGGGGGTGGCATTTACATTGAGGAAGGGCAGCACTTTTGTGTGTGCTATGCACTTCACGGAGGATGAAGTCCGCGTCCATCCACAGTCCGGGCGTAAATATCTTGCACCGCAGGCTGTGCCTTCCAGGTTTTCGTGGAACAACTGGGGAGACGTTAAATCACGCCAGACACGGACGGCAAAAAGAGGTGTCTGTGGTGAGCAGGAGGAAGCAAATGTTGAAATGGAGAGTGTTGATGCGGTGTTGCTGGTGCAGGAGCACGATTACAACAGCCGCCCTCCTCCGGGTGAGTAGCTATAGCATGTTGTTAGCTAATACAATAACTACAAATAGCCCAGAGTCGACAAAGATAGACAGAAGAACAGTAGGTAATTGCTAATTAAATAGAAATTATATAATTTTCTAATATATACAATGCTAGATATATAAAATTACGAGCACAGTTATGCTAACAATGGATCATGTTAGTAAGGTGAATGTGTTGTATAATTATTTGCATGGTCTGCTGCAAAGTGCAAACTAATAACACGATTTAAACCCAGTTATAACTGTTCATTTTTACCCTTGTCAGCCCGTTTATACTGCTCTCTGTGGATTAGCTCAGTGGTTCTCAACCATGTTGCTGGAGCCCCCAGCACTGCACATGTTGTATGGTTTCCCTGTCTGACACACCCATTTCTTGACTTATAGTCTCTTATGAGCTAACTACATGAATCATGTGTTTTTGATTAAAGGGACAGATCACACCAAAATGAAAACGAAGTCTTCATTTACTTACCATTTACTCATCCTCAGTTTGTTCACAAAGAAAGATATTTGTAAGAATGTCAGTAATTAAACAGATCTCAGAATTTACAGTGATGTTATAACTATTATATAATTGCATAAACCTGTAATAGTTATTTATCAAATTGAGTTGTTGTTCGTCAGAAATGTACTCTAATAATGAATTGTCATGTTTAACATAATATTTAAAAAAAGTTTTATTTTGTTTCTTTTTAATTAGGTGCTCTTGATGAGGCATTGGGAAAAATAAAGGAGCTGGAGGAACTGGTGTCAAGCCTTACCATCTCTTGAGCTTTGCTGGATAGATGGTGTGTGTCTGATGAAGACTTCAGTTATTTCACAAGGTTCTCAAACAAAAACATATTTTTTGTGTTCTGGAGATCTATTGAGCCCTCTGCATCCAAGATTGTGTACTGGTCCAAAGCCAAGAGGATTGGAATTTCAACTGTGGAGAAAGAGGTTGTGAAGCCAAGCCCCCAGCGCAAGATGCAGCTCATTGATGAGTTTTTCATGTTTTGCCTGCGAGTCGCTGTCGGTCTTCGAGAAAGAGTTTTGGCCGAGATATTTCAAGTGAGCACTTCTACAGTGAGTCGCATTATAATAACATGGTCAAACTACTTATACCTTGTGTTGGGATCAGTTCAAATCTGGATGACCCGGGAGCAGGTGAGACGGACAATGCCTGTGAAATTTCAGCAGTACTGCCCAAATGTGAGGGTCATTATTGACTGCACAGAGTTCAGATGTGAGTGCCCAGAGGCAATTACCCTCCACTCTGAAACATTCTCAACTTACAAGAGCCATACCACCTTCAAAGCCTTAATTGGAGTGGCACCCTGTGGTGCAATCACATTTGCATCAAGGTTATTCACTGGCTCTGTCTCTGACAAGGAGTTGACAAGGCTGTCAGGAATCTTGGACTTACTGGAGCCAGGTGATGAGGTTATGGCAGATAAGGGCTTCCTCGTTGGAAAGTTGTTGGAGGATGTTATGGCAAAATTAATCATCCCCCCTTTCAAGCACAGTGACCAGTTTAGCAGAGAGGAAACTGAGAGAACCCAGGCCATTGCCAGACTCCGCATCCTTGTTGAACGTGTAATTAGACGAGTAAAAGAGTACCACATTTGGGATTCCCCTGTTCCCCTCACTTTAGCAGGCACCATCAATCAGATGTGGTCCTGCTGTTGCATGATGGCAAATTACCAGGGTCCTTTAGATCTTGAAGGTGAGATAAAATATTGGACAGAATAGCAGCCTGCTATTTTTTACTCAGTACAGCCAAATCAGGTGCCATGTGTCTCCTCTTCTCATTACTTTGACATTATAACACCAGCTAGTAACATCCTCTTCTCCTTGTAACCCAGTGCCATCATTCTCACCTATTTTACCTGTCAGTAACATTATCATCCTCCTGCTCACCAGCCAGTAACATCGGCCACCACCACCACCTGCTCACCAGCCAGCAACATCAGCCCACCACCACCTCCTGCTCAGCAGCCAGTAACATCGGCCACCACCACCTCCTGCTCAGCAGCCAGTAACATCGGCCACCACCACCTCCTGCTCAGCAGCCAGTAACATCGGCCACCACCACCTCCTGCTCAGCAGCCAGTAACATCGGCCACCACCACCACCTGCTCACCAGCCAGTAACATCGGCCACCACCACCTCCTGCTCAGCAGCCAGTAACATCGGCCACCACCACCTCCTGCTCAGCAGCCAGTAACATCGGCCACCACCACCTCCTGCTCAGCAGCCAGTAACATCGGCCACCACCACCTCCTGCTCACCAGCCAGTAACATCGGACACCACCACCACCTCCTGCTCACCAGCCAGTAACATTGGCCACCACCACCACCTCCACCTCCTGCTCACCAGCCAGTAACATTGGCCACCACCACCACCTCCACCTCCTGCTCACCAGCCACCACCACCACCTCCTGCTCACCAGCCAGTAACATCTGCCACATTTTTCTTTGCCTTGCCACTCAACAAGAGCAGGTACAACCTCTTATAAAAGTTGTGTAGTCACTATTGCCCTGTTTAATAAAAGAAGCCCCATGATATATCACTACATAATTTCATAAATTTAGTACCTTAAATTACTTGTGTACCTAAAAAAAAACCTTACCTGTCACTTCTCCAGGTAAAAACAAATGTGTAATTGTAGCAACTGTTCTGTTCTCATTAACAGTGTAAAAAAAAAATTATTGCAAGAATCTTCAGTCAACCTCATTCCTTTGCTAGGTAAGTAATTTCTGTAATTTTCATTTTCTATTTATTTAGTATTTTGGTCAATATTCTTATTAATTGTGGCCAAGCATTAAGTAGCATTAATAGATCACCTACACACATTTTATAACAGACATTATATTTGTTTCATTTACCAGAAGCAGATAAAAGCTTGTCCTAAGCTAGCCTACTTTGTGACACTGTGGTCTATCTTGTCGTAAGTTTGAGTTTTTGTTACCCTTTTCAGACAGGATTGTAAGTTATATTATTTGTAGGGCTTCCCTCGACTAAAGATTTTTCTGGTCGACTAGTAGTTGTTCATTTTAAGTATTAGTCGACTATTAGTCGCATGTTTATTAATAAACCATATAATGAGCCTTTTATAGCATAAAGCACTCAAGCGCACACACCAACAAAAAAAAAGGGTTGCCACAGCGTACTGGCAGAAATAATAATTATGAATGTGTCTGGGAAAAACAGCAAAAGAGACTACATTAACATTTTAATAATTAACATAAACTAACTCTTCTTAATGACCTGCAACAGCATCTTTCAGATTTTTAGCACATTGACTGTCATTGACTCATCTTTCCAGCTTGGGAAAAGTAAGTTTTAACAATATATTTTCAATGTTCGGTAATAAAGATTTGAAAAACATATCATAAATCTTAATCTAAATTAAATAACAAGCTATAAAAAAAATACTAAAGTCTACTGCAGTTAACGCTTAAATGAACTATGAATGACTAATCATCTGATTTATTTTTCTTGTGAACTAAATGACTATTTAACAGTGAATGATAGAAACATCATTGGTTAGGCAACACTTCTTGCCTATTTTCTCCCTAGCAAAACATGAATGTATGTGCCACAGTAGAATTCATCAGCTTTAGCCTTGATTTCTTGGATCAGCTCATCATTTCTCCATACTCTCTCCACAGTGAAGTCAGCCCTAGTATTTGTTAGGATCACACCAGATCACACCAAGATAAGCCAGTGACCATCAGCTGACCCTGGACTTGCCAGTGGTAGGTGTGTGATTTCCTTAGTTTTGCTTGGCCCCCAACAAACTCTGTGTGTGATGCCTCTCCTATGTCTTTCACATCAGGGCACTTAACTTCTACCAGGCCATAGGGAGGGTCTTCATTTGGATCTACCACCTTGCCATCTGGACTAGCACCAAGGTGTGGAGCTTCGGGGTGAATGATGAGACCGCATGGAAGTACATTGACATTGAAGGTCTCAGCATAGCAGCGAAGAACCTCTGGCTCAAGTTCCACTCCTCTACGCATTGCTTTGGTCTGGGGGGCACCTTTAATGATCCTGCCAGCAAGTGTTTTTGCAGTGGATTCTGACCTCACACGAGCTGTTTCGTAGAACTTGCTTGCTGTAAGCCGGAGGCGACGCATGCTAAACCAGAGTGGGCTTTTAGATTGATCCCGTGTTCCCTCCTCAATGATCCCTGACATTTCAGGTGTCACCTCCAGGCTCTGCATATGCATGAGTTCAGCCCAGCTGCCAGGGACAAAATTATATTGTGGAAGTGTGTATTGTGGGACAGGTAATGGGGGGAATTCTGGTGCATTTGGATGGGTAAGCACATCCATTGGCAGCACAGCAGGACACTGGTAAGAAAGCAGTGAACCTTTTGGGACCTCTCCAAATTTTGATGAAACCATGGTTACAGCAGACATCCCATCAACAATCTTTGCGATTAGTGGTTGAGGTCGAAGGGAAATGAGGGATGCTGCTCCAGCAATCACATCATTATCAGGCAAAGGTCCTAAAACAAAATGTTTGTCTCACTGTGTTAATTGTTAACTATTTCGAAAATGTGTTTTAGTAGTATTTGGAGAGTACCTCCATATGCTTTGTACAGAGTTGACTGCACATATATTAATGATTGGGAGAAAACGAGTTTGCACTCCATTATGACAATGACTGTATGAATGAATGAATGAATGATGATCGTAACAGGCGGCGGCACGACCGGAAGTAACGCTTCCCTACTTCCGTTCTCGGCCGCCATATTGTGAAATAGGCCTATCTAGCATGTCTTCTATGATCAATCCATTGTAATCTGTGTTAGTACTCCCCCACAATGTGCTGTGTGCATTAAAATCACCACACCACTTTATGATTTCCATTTCCTCCAATACTTTCTAGCTTATCCTTGCTTAATCTGTCACATGGATTGTAAAAGTTAATTATTCTAATACTCTGTACTCCTTCCCATATTTCAACCACTACAACCTCTTGCTCGCCATATACCTCAACTGTTCTATACCCAATATCTTGTTTAATAAATGTTGCTACCCCACCACCATTTCCTTTACATCTATCTCTTCTGACTGTAATGTATCCATGAATTAAAATTTTTTATTGCGGTTTAAGCCACGTTTCTTGAACACATAATGTAAGGACTATTTTCTTGATTTGTTATAATTTTTAATTATAACAAATTATAAAAGTAAACTTCCCCAGCACTACTCGGCACCTCAGTCTGGCTGTGACTGACATTTACCACGAGTTTACATATGATGATGCCTAATTAAAAGTGTTTACTTTTACTGTACTTTTACTTGAGTGTGGAACATGAGGCATTTTCCCACCACTGCTCAATATGTAGGCCAGAGAAATCCACAGGACGGCACAGCTGAAGACCAAACCAAGAAGAAGCCAACAGTCATCAGTGGATCCTGCAAAACATAGAACAAGAGTGGAGAGCAGTCAGCTTACATATTCTAACAGGCAAAAAGCCAGTTCAATTCATTTGAAAAATCATTCTAATTCTATGAAAATAGTGAAGATCACATCACAACCGTAACAATAATGACACAGAGGAGCAATATCATTGGAATCAGAATGACTTTTTCCAGCTGATAAATGATGAAAAGAGCCAATCCGAAATCTACTCGACTTAAAAAAGCTTGAGCATTTAAAGCAGCAGATGAAATAACTGTAGCATGCACTTATAATAAACAGAAAGTTATTGTGTTTTGGTGTGGATGCTAATATCATTATTTTTAGAGCTATTATTCTCTGTCTGAGCAGGCTTTAATCCTCACATTTTACATTTACTTTAGATGGCTTCCCATCTACAGGATTGTACAGATTTTCTGCAATGCACCAAAACCTGACATACATTTGTGGTTGTTGTTGTTTATGCCAATTATGTAGTGTTTTAAAAACAAGAAGTAGCTTCAAAAAAAAAAGAAAAGAAAAAAAAAAGCAGCAGCTAAAGAAACACCTATTTTAGAAACATTTACCACTATAAACTCTGCATAAAAACTATTGAAAATCATTTTCAAATATAAAGATTATTAAGCGACTCACCAGTGTTATTCACATAGAGGAAACCTGAAGCACTTCCATACCGGTTTGATGCCGTACAGATGTATACACCATTAAAATCAGAGGAAGATTTTGGGATGAAAAGCTTGTTTCCTTCAGAACGAGGAGTACTTCCATTCACTCTGTTAATAAAGACACATTAGGGAGACTAGTGAATCCGACATGTGATATATACATGAGCATATGTGACCCTGGAGCACAAAAGCAGTCTTAAGTCACTGGGGTATATTTAATACCCTACAATACACTTTATGGGTCAAAATTATAATTTTTTCTTTTATGCCAAAAATCATTAGGATTTTAAGTTAAGATCATGTTCCATGAAGATATTTTGTACATTTCCTACCATAAATATATTAAAACTTCATTTTTGATGAGTAATATGCACTGCTAAGGACTTCATTTGGACAACTTTAAAGGCAATTTTCTCAATATTTTGATTTAAAAATATTCAAATAGTGTCCTATCCTAACAAACCATACATCAATGAAAAGCTTATTTATTCAGCTTTAAAAAAAAACTGGACCCCTTATTACTGGTTTTGTGGTCTAGAGTCACATATACTGTACATGTATATATGTAGCAAAACAAAAACTTGAAAATGTTAGACAGCATAACATAACACATAACAATGATGAATAATGATGATAATTAATTAGTCATCATATTTTATACTTATATTATGTGTCCGATTCCACACTTCTTGTTTTCTGAATCCAAATGTTCCCAAGTCTTGAGTACTAGAACGTTCCCAAATATTACACTTACACATATTGTTTTCCATCATCCAAACTAAGTAAAAAAAACAAATGATATTTATAGCAACAAAACAGCTATGCCTAAAAATTAACAAGCAACTCTGCCATACAACTCTAAATGTGTCTGAAATGTGTAGGAATTAAAGTACTAAAAAGTACATGATTTCATTACTTGATCCAGATGTAGCTGGTTGGTGTTGGGTTACAATCCACTGAACAAAGATATTCTTGAGTCTGTGTTGGATCATCAGGAGATATCACCACCAATTCTGGGGGATCTAAGAGTTGCAAAATATAATAATAATACTTTAATGCTTTAATTATAATAATATATGACTTACCATAAACATAGTTCATGTAGTTTTGAATCTAGGGATGCTTCATTTACAGGAGGGAATCTGTGCCGTTTAACTTCCTTTTTATAGAGGGATGAAAATGTCCTTGCTTTCCAGCTCCACCCACCAACAGATTCCAGATACAGAGGCCCACCACAACTTACAGCCACAGTAAATCTGTTAATAGTCACTCAGCCTTTACCAGTGGCTGTTGTATTCTTTTTGCACTAAGCTAGTTTATGACTTGTTTGAATTTGTTTGACAGTGTTTACATATACAGTGTAAATGCATATGTTACTTACAGTGGACATTTATTATGTAGTCAAGTTCTAGCTCCTTTGTCAGTGTGCTGTGTTTTACCACACACTGGATCTTCTTCTGGTTTAAATCTTTAGATGGTGCACCAAGTATTTGGGACACAGCCGTGACGCTTCCATCTGTGTGCTCTGTGTAGCCGATTTCTGTCCTCAGTGAGTCATTTAGAGCTCCTAATCTCCAAAACACCTCTGCTGCAGGCCGGCCATTGGAAGCGACACATGATGCCAAAATAATGTTGAAATGACTTGAAACAAGTGTCTTCCCTGTAACATTTCCCACCGGAGGAACTACATTTTACAAAAAAAAAAAAGACAATAAATGAATTATGTCAACAACGTGAACATGATGAAATAGTTGGTTTGGATTATTACTTAAAGTAGATTTTTAAAGTTCTGCCCAATAGCTAATCCTTTTTTTCATGCTATGGTTGATAAATTGCAGTATATAAAACATATGTAACCATGGTTCCCCGAGGGAACGAGACGCTGCGTCGGAAAACACGCTGCCAGACTTGCAAATCCCAACCTAGTGTGGAAGAGCACAGCTATGGCAAGAGAACAAGGGAGCCTGGAGTGGCTCGCAAATCTAGGTCATAGAACCTGATGAATGTGAGGTTTGGCCAGACCAGGCGCAAAGTTGAGATAGGAAGGGGCCATAGAAAGGGGAGTGCAGATCCCCAACTCTCTATAGAGGAGATATAACCAAGAGAAACACAGTCTTTAACGCAGGGGTGTAGCCATCATTTCAGAAGTGAGGGGGACAGAAATGTTAATATATATATATATATATATATATATATATATATATATATATATATATATACTGTATATATTAATATAACATATATAAACATATAAACATAACATTTCTGTAATCTATATAATCTACCAGTCAACAGTTTTTGAACAGTAAGATTTTTTATGTTTTATAAAGAAGTCTCTTATGTTCACCAAATCTGCATTTATTTGATCCAAAGTACAGCAAAAGCAGTAATGTTGTGAAATATTTTTACTATTTAAAATAACTGCTTTCTATTTGAATATATTTTAAAATGTAATTTATTTCTGTGATCAAAGCTGAATTTTCAGCATCATTACTCCAGTCTTCAGTGTCACATGATCCTTCAGAAATCATTCTAATATGCTGATGTGCTGCTCAATAAACCTTTTTTAATTATTATTATTAGTATTATCATCAATATTTAAAACAGTTGAGTACATTTTTTTCAGGATTCTTTGATGAATAGAAAGATCCAAAGATCAGCATTTATGTGAAATAAAAAGCTTTTGTAACATTATACACTATACCATTCAAAAGCTTAGAGTCAGTATAATTTTAATTTTTTGGAAAATAAATTATAGAAATCAACACTTTTATTTAGCAAGGATGCTTTAAATTGATCAAAAGTGAAGATAAAAACATTTAAAATTTTACAAAATATTTATATTTCAGATAAAATGCAGTTCTTCTTAACTTTCTATTCATCAAAGAAACCTGAAAAAATTATACTCAGCTATTTTCAACATCATCATAATAATAAATGCTTTTTGAGCAGCAAATCAGAATATCAGAATGATTTCTGAAGGATCGTGTGACTGGAGTAATTATGCTAAATATTTAGCTTTGAAATCACAATAAATTACATTTTAAAATATATTCAAATATAAAAAGGTTATTTTAAATAGCCTAGTAAAAATATTTAAAAATTTTACTGTTTTGCTGTACTTTGGATCAAATAAATGCAGGCTTGCTGAACAGAAGAGACTTCTTTTAAAAACATTAAAAATCTTACTGTTCAAAAACTTTTGACTGGTGTATAGTCAACCTTAATTTTTCTCTCATTTCTAGCTTTTAATTGGCTTAGAAATCAGATAACTGCTGGACAATAACCAATAATAATGATTTGTTTATATACTACAAACACTTTTTTTTTATCACATAATAAGGCAGAATAGTTCGTATACTGTAATAAATGCTGTGTCAGTTAGCACTGCATTGTTCATATACTTTATTTATTACCTGGAGATGACTTTACAAACACAAATAAACCATATTGTCGCAATCGTATGTTTAATGTCTTCACGTTTCCAAACGTTTCTGTTTTTCTGAAAACAACTGTTTTCATACAGCGATAGCTGGACGCTTTTGTCCATATTAGAAATTTCCTCATTCGACTTTCTGCGCGAGCACCCTCCGGCTTCGAGTATGAATGAAACATACACTGCACAGAGTGTTTAGCGCTCTGCGATGTTCATCTCGCCTTATTCTGGGTCCGAATAAAACATCAGATCATGCACAGACTATCCTGTCTCTTTGAATTTAAATATATATTTATTCACACCGGCTCTTGAAAACCTCTATGCGAACACACTTGCTCGAAAAAGTGCGGAACGGGGCTACTAGCAATAGACGGACCCCGTCCCGACGCACTCTCTCTAGAACTCCTGGGAGCAGAGCGATCGGTGGAAAGGCGTACAGACGAAGCCTTAGCCAAGTCTGTACCATAGCATCCAGCCCCAGTGGAGCTGGATGAGTCAGAGAGAACCAGAGGGGACATTGCGATGTCTGACAAGTCGCAAACAAGTCCACCTGAGCCTGGCCAAAAACTCTCCATATCTGCTTCACCACCTCGGGGTGAAGCATCCATTCCCCGGGCCTCGGTCCCTGCCTCGACAGGATGGGTTGATATAAAAGACCACCGCTGTGTTGTCGGTGCGCACCAACACATGGGAATCTCTTAGGTCTGGAAGAAAGTGTTTGAGGGCTCGACACGGCTAGCATCTCCAGGCAGTTGATGTGCTACGTGAGATGGCGACCACTCCACAGACCGCGGGCAGGGTGGCCACTCATCACTGCATCTAAACCAACAACATGCCTGTTAGATCCTGTACCCACTAAATTATTGAAAGAGTTGTTACCTGTAGCAGAAGAACCGCTTCTTAATATTATTAACTCGTCGTTCCAGCAGCTTTTGAAACTGCTTGACAGTGAGTGACTGGCCTTCTCTGACTCTCGCGAATGCAGTGAGGATCAACTCGATCTGAGCAGGAGACAAACGTGCCTGCATCGTGGTCAAATCCCACACCATGCCCAGATAAGTGGTCCTCTGTAATGGAGAAAGCACACTTTTCTTGGCATTTAGACTTAACCCCTACTCTTTCATATGAGCGAGAACGACATCTCGATGCTGAACCGCCATCTGCTCTGATGGAGCTAAAATCAACCAATCGTCGATGTAATTGAGTATGCGGATGCCCTGGAGTCGCAGAGGAGCCAGAGCAGCATCCACACACTTTGTGAACGTACAGGATGAGAGTGCTAGGCCGAAGGGAATGACCCAATATTGGTAAGCTTTGCCCCTGAAAGCAAACCTCAGGAACTTCCTGTGACTGGGAAGGATGGAGACATGGAAATAAGCATCTTTTAGATCTATCGTGACAAACCAGTCCTCGGACCTGATCTGAGACACGACCTGTTTGACAGTGAGCATTTTGAACTTCAGACACATGACTGAGCAGTTCAATAGCCGCAGATCTAAAGATCTAAAAGATCTTCTCTTTCATATCGGACAGGGTCAACCATAAATGCTTCTCCTCCGCCACCAGAGCTGCCATGGACCGCCCAATGGCACGGGCGGTCTCCTTGGTGGCGCGGAGAGCTGAATCTGCAGTTCTCCTCAGTTCTAAGATGTTATCTGCTTTGACTTGCTCGCCTTCATCTAGCTCTTTTAGCAGGTCGGCTTGGTACGCCTGTAACACTGACATAGTGTGCAGAAGTCTGAATTAGTTCGCCTTCAGAGACGATGCCACGCCGGGGGACAGATAGCTCGCAAGCGTTTTCTTTACCCGGGGCATCGCTCTGTAACCGCATTCACCCAGTCCCGCCACATTTCCATAGTAATCAGAGGCGGGGATGAATAAGCGGGCCGAGAATGGTTTCTTCCACGATCTCGACACCTCGGTGTGGAGATCGGGAAAAAACGGTTTACTTTTCTGCGGTTCAGCCTGTTTCTCGGCGGGCCAATCGATGTTTAACTTGGCAACCGCACGAGTAACTACCTCCAATAGCTCCTCATATTGTGGTGATTGAGGGGGCGAATCCTCGGAGGAAGATAGGAGAAGCGCCGAGCCCGCTCTCTGGGATCGGAAGTCCGTTCTGCGGTTTCTTCCCCCCGGAGAGTGGGCTCGGCGCTTCTCCTATCTTCCTCCGAGGATTCGGGCAGTGGATCTGGCAGGTGAGGAAGAAGATAGGGACTGGCTCGTCTCCATTCCCTCCACCAGATCCAGCTGCGAACCCCACGAGTGCAGCTGCCTCTCCACGTCGGCGGAAGCGGGGCCAGCACCGTGAGGAACACTGGTGAAGGCTCCCTCCTCAAAGAGAGCCTTCCGGGAGTGAAGCAAACGCAGTGGCAACCGCTCACACTGTGGGCAGTCGGCCCCCTTGAGACCCGACCCTGCGTGCTCCGCTCCCAAGCAGACCATGCACAAACTGTGTGTATCCCCGCTCGTGATGTAGCGTGGGCAGGGAGGAACACACAATCTATAACGCGATCTGCTTTCGCCCTTGTTTGTCTTTACTTTTGTTTCTTTAGGCATGCTGGAGCTTTATGTTGCTGAATGCTTTGTGTAACTGGACAGACAACAGTAAATAAGACTCACAGAACATAGATCGTGACCGACACACACAGAGAGCTTTGCTGAATGACAGAAAGCTAACGCCGGCAGCACCTCACGTGCTTTTAAGCTTCCTGATCATGACGTCACCTGCCTCTGACGTCTCGCCCATCGATTGGACTGATTACACATATGATTCAGAGCTTGGTATCGCTGAAGGCGTTGCCCTAGCGTTTTCCGACGCAGCTCGAGTTCCCGAAGGGGAACAGTGGTTAAGTTGTATTTACAACACTGTTCTAGAACAGTTTAACCCAAATATTCAGATGTGTGCAGCGTATTTTATGGAGGACTGTTTCCTGATCCTGGTAGAGTAGACTACAATGCTGGCTGTTCTGACTCACAGACTGTAAGTACGTTTTTTATATTAAAGAATTTGCCACTGACGATTCAAACGCGAGTTTTGAGTAGTGTAGAGTAGCGCCTGTTGATTTTCATTTCTCCGATCACAAAAGCAGACATGGTTTTATGTTTACGCAGCGTGATACAACGCGTAAAAAGACAGAATATGTCATTATAATCCGTAATTATGTCCCCACTGGATGCAACAAATGCCTCGTTTATAATGGGTTTTAATGTTTTTGTCTCGTCGCTCCGGCCGGACAGGGCATCACAGTATGGTAGGGGCGTAACATTTCTGTCACACGCTTGAGGTATTCGGCCAATCACAATGCACTGAATAGCTGGCCAATCAGAGCACACCTCGATTTTCAGACCGATGAGCTTTGTAAAAATCGACGCGTTTCAGAAAGGCGGGGCGTAGAGTAGAAACAATAATGTACAGTATGTGGAAAATAATGTTTTATGATGTTTTATGAACCTTAAACTGCATAAACAAATTTCATTACACCAAATACACAAAATAATGTTCTTTTTAGCAACATCATATGACCCCTTTAATAATAAATAAAAAACGTAATAGTTTTTGTCTTTCAAATTTAAATTTTTATGTCAAATACATTGACCGTTGGGAAAAAAAATAGACAATAATTGTTATGTTATTGTGCATTCAAGCACTACCATTTCACTTTTACAAGTTTTGGTTTAAACACACCATGTCTGTAAGAGGAAATGTAATGATGAATCATTTAAAAGGGAAAATTCTGCCCATTATGTGCTGTTAAATTCTGATGCTTGAGACAATGTCTTCTGTGTTCAGCGAAAGAAAGTTAGTTGCACAGAGTTGGAAAAACATGGGAGGGTAAATGACAGATCTGTAATTTTTGAGTGACTCATTTAAGCATTTAAATTTAGAGTTTAAGCAGCTTTAAATCAGAGAATATCATTCACAGTCTTACCAAGTACGGTGACATTGATGTTTGTCTGATTTTTTCCACTAGGAAATATGAAGATACAAGTATAGATCCCATCATCCATCAGTGTCATTCCCAGCAGCTGAACCGATCCATTCTTCTCTTTAATATTCCCAATAAATTTGACCTTGTCCAGTAAATCGTTTTTGTGTTCAGTTTTACCATCTTTGTCAATGATTAAAAAGGTTTCCTGTTTAGGGTTTTCTCTTGTCTGTTTCTGCCAGACAATATGAGTTAAATTATTCTCTGTTTCAATCAGATGACAAGACAAAGTGATATTTCCTCCTTTTTTGACTGATGCATCATGACTAATAATCTTAACCCCTGCAAAATACGTACAAAGAAAAAAAGAGTGAGTAAACATATAAATATCTTCTGGAAAATAAGTGAGCTGTGCTCACGAATCCAAACTGAATCGAGGTTGATTTCTGTTTTGTCAAGTTTGTTAGCATGACAACACAAATTACCCAAATTAATTTGATTTAATCTTAATTTTCTGAAAAGATGGTATTATGTTATCACTCAGTAACATAACTTAAAAATCACTAAACCCCAAAATCCTAAACTCATATATCCAATACATATAAGTTAACATAGAGTAAATAAAGAAAAAGCAACTTACCTGTTATGCTGTTGCATTTGAGATAAATCAAAAACAGACTGAAAAATAAGTCAAAAACATTTATTCTCCAAAGCAGATGCATGTTGTCCAAAGCTGTTAAAAACCACTTCTACTGAACTACTCTCACGTCTCTCGCTCTAGTCTGTGTGCTCAGTGTGATCCAGCTGTTGCTGACTGTCCGCATATTAGAAAAAGACTGACAAATCTGTGGACCGTTGGATGAGCAGGAGGGAAGGGAGAGTAGGGGGAGAGTAGGAGGAGCGAGGACCAAGAACACATATTTGTGTGTGAGCCCACAAAGAAATGAGTGGAGCCAACAAATGCTGCTGTTTTTCATGGTTTGGTTTTGTTCTTGTTCTTTGTCACTGTTTTGTTTAGTATTGCGGTTTTGAATTTAACTGTTCATTTAACTTGACTATCTGTTTAATTTATCTTAAAGACTTAATTCACTCAAAAATGAAATTCTGTCATTAATTACTCACCCTCATGCCGTTCTAAACCCGTAAGACCTCCGTTCATCTTCAGAACACAAATTAAGATATTTTTGATTAAATCTGAGAGCTCTCTGACCCTCCACTGACAGCAAGGATATTCCCATGATCAATGCACAGGAACATAGCAAGGATAAAATAGTCCATGTGACATCAGGGCTTTAACCGTAATTTTACAAAGCTACGAGAATACTTTTTGTGTGCAAAGAAAACAATAATAACATAATTTATTCAACAATACTTGTCCCCGAGTTACCGTCTTCCGCCGTTGTTTACGTTCAGTAGAAACCGTGTGCATGCTGAATGTAAACAATGAAACGAAAATTAATCAAATGCAGTATTATGCATGCTAGGCTAGTAGTTGGCAATGTCACATTGTAAAGAAACACTATGCGCCTGCGCACATATGCATTCCTATGGACCGAACACCTATTACAGATGTGCACAACGTCACGGTTTCCACAAATTCACGTTACACTAAGACGATCGTTTTCAAAAACTCCAAAATACCGCTGTTGTGTAAATGAATGGCTAAACACATAAAAACAACTTTTTCTTTTTACAGCTTAACAGAAAGGTTTCAGAACACAGTGAGCTGCAGTTTGTTACACAAGAGGCTGTGTAGCAGCAGATCAGTCAAAGTGCCCATAATGACCCTGTTCACCGAAGAAAGTGCCTACAATGGGGATGTGAGCATCAGAACCGAACCATAGAGCAATAGAAGATTGTCTGAGTCATGTTTCCTTCTACAAGATCGCTTATGAAATACTGCAGATCAAATCAGGAAGTGATAACTTTAGAGCAGGGATGTCAAACTCGGTTCCAGGAGGGTCACTGTCCTGCAAAGTTTAGCTTTAACTCTAATTAAACATACCTGAACCAGCTGATCAAGTTCAGGGATTATAGAAACTTCCAGACAAGGTTTAGAGCTGAATTCTGTAAGACACCATTCATTGATTGGTCTGATTAAATTGTGTATTACAATTTCAAACGCCCCAGTATATATATGTGAAAAAAAGGAAAGTTAGAAAGACAAAAGAAAACAGTTAACTTCTGACTAAGTTTCTTTAGTCATGTGTCACGGTGCGTGCGGGGAGATGAAGCGAGGACTCAATCGCTGGAGAAATGGTATTTATTTTAGTAACAAATGAAACAAAAACAAACTCAAACCACCCCGAGGGGGAAAAACAGACAGGCAGAGCTAAAGCTGCACACATGCAGACACGAAACACACACAATGAGAAGTGACGGATCAGCACAGGACGGCAGACACAAGGAGAATAAATAGGAACCAAACGAGGAGGCTAACGAGGGAGACACAGGTGGAGCAACTAAAACAATAACGAGGTAACAAGATGGGAGGGGCCAGACAATATTAACAGAAAGGTTTCAGAACACAGTGAGCTGCAGTTTGTTACACATGAGGCTGTGTAGCAGCAGATCAGTCAAAGTGCCCATAATGACCCTGTTCACCGAAGAAAGTGCCTACAATGGGGATGTGAGCATCAGAACCGAACCATAGAGCAATAGAAGATTGTCTGAGTCATGTTTCCTTCTACAAGATCTCTTATGAAATACTGCAGATCAAATCAGGAAGTGATAACTTTAGCACAGGGATGTCAAACTCGGTTCCAGGAGGGTCACTGTCCTGCAAAGTTTAGCTTTAACTCTAATTAAACATACCTGAACCAGCTGATCAAGTTCAGGGATTATAGAAACTTCCAGACAAGGTTTAGAGCTGAACTCTGTAAGACACCATTCATTGATTGGTCTGATTAAATTGTGTATTACAATTTCAAACGCCCCAGTATATATGTGAAAAAAAGGAAAGTTAGAAAGACAAAAGAAAAGTTAACTTCTGACTAAGTTTCTTTAGTCATGTGTCACGGTGCGTGCGGGGAGATGAAGCGAGGACTCAATCGCTGGAGAAATGGTATTTATTTTAGTAACAAATGAAACAAAAACAAACTCAAACCACCCCGAGGGGGAAAAACAGACAGGCAGAGCTAAAGCTGCACACATGCAGACACGAAACACACACAATGAGAAATGACGGATCAGCACAGGACGGCAGACACAAGGAGAATAAATAGGAACCAAACAAGGAGGCTAACGAGGGAGACACAGGTGGAGCAACTAAAACAATAACGAGGTAACAAGATGGGAGGGGCCAGACAATAGACAGGAGAGAGCACATGGCAACAGACAA
>NW_015506836.1:142864-146602 GCF_001515645.1 Sinocyclocheilus grahami | reverse complement strand
TCTGTCACGGTGCGTGCGGGGAGATGAAGCGAGGACTCAATCGCTGGAGAAATGGTACTTTATTTTAGTCATAAAAAAATGAAACAAAAACAAACTCAAACCACCCCGAGGGGGAAAAACAGACAGGCAGAGCTAAAGCTGCACACATGCAGACACGAAACACACACAATGAGAAATGACGGATCAGCACAGGACGGCAGACACAAGGAGAATAAATAGGAACCAAACGAGGAGGCTAACGAGGGAGACACAGGTGGAGCAACTAAAACAATAACGAGGTAACAAGATGGGAGGGGCCAGACAATAGACAGGAGAGAGCACATGGCAACAGACAAACACAACACAAGCCATGTGCTCCCAGAACACAGTCATCTGGTGGCCCTCCTGGGCACACCGGCTGAAGACTGTGACAGTCATGTACCTTATTTACTGTAATTGTGACCTTTGTAGCTCAGAATGTAGTTCATGAAATGTCTCGATAGTCTTGAGGTCGAAGATTGGGAAGTCTTGTTTCTCTGACTGAACTTCCTGTTATTCTGTTTGCTGGGCGTTGGTACAGTGTCCTTGTATCTCCTTGAAGTGAATTTCTGAAATCTACGAAAAACACCAAAACAAGAGAGTGTAAATCAGATTCTGCTCTTTTTGAAAAACAAGTTGATTTAAACTTGCTGGAATGATTTTGACACCCTTTGGCTGGTGACTGTAGTTTAGTGTAAGCTAATCATCTTAGCCTGCACCCACCATATCTTCATAACAGGATTGGCCCCCCAAGTCACTGAAAGACAAGGTTCTTCCCCATGACTCCATCACCCGGTCTCATTTGCAGTGATGAATATGTTTCTATCTTGTCTTGCCTTAATTTTACAGCTGAAAGGATAACTAATGAAACTATTTTCTAGGCCTGAATTTCAAACTGTTTATCTTGGCACAGTTCTATGGGTGTTCCACCCCTGGAGGTGGTTTTCTTGCATCCTTAAAACTGAACTGAAAAGAAAAAGAAAAAAAACCCTCTGACAATAAGTGCATATTTGCCTCAGGTCAATGACTAATAATGACATAGACTGATCTTCAGCCCAGTTTTTATTAGCCGATATTATGCACTGAAAAGAAATGAACGGTTGGGCGGGCCATACATTTTATACATGGCAGAGGAAACACATGGCTGTAGTACTGTGAAGTTGTCTACATGTCTACATTGCTTTCTCCTGTCATTACAGTCATGCATATTTACGTATATAAATAATCATTTGATGCATATTGTATGTACTGAACACAGCGAAAATAGCATTTATTTGACTGAAATGTAGGAATCGTCACACACATGTGTAAAATAGGATGTTTATGATAGCACGAGAAGGCAGCATGAGCCCTGTCTTTCCATATTTTGTATATTCCATATCAAAGTCAAGTCAAGTCACCTTTATTTATATATCGCTTTTAACAATACAGATTGTGTCAAAGCAACTGAACAGCATTAATTAGGAAAATAGTGTGTCAATAATGCAAAATGACAATAGTAAACACTCATTTTTCAGTTAAAGGCAGTTCATCATTGAATTCAGTGATGTCCTCATCCAGCTCAGTTCAGTTTAAATAGTATCTTTGTAATCATTTGCAATCAAGTCAATGATAATCGCTGGAAATGAAGTGTCCCCAACTAAGCAAGCCAGAAGCGACAGCGGCAAGGAACCAAAACTCCATCAGCTCGAGCTGTAACGTGTCCTCACCTGCACTCAAAGGTAGACACACATCCGCCATTAAAGCAAGTAACAGTGAATAGAGTATTAGTAATGTAAGCGAGATTAGCAGCAACCACGCTGGCAATGCTAGCGGGCTATTTGCTAATAGCGGACTCGGAAAGTCAAAATAGAACTAGTGCTAACAAGGTGCTCTGATTGTTTTTGTTGTAGAATACGATAGGGGATATATTCACACATTATAGAAACGAAAATGATGGTGTATAAAATTGATTTTAAGATAAAAAATTAGACGACAAAGAATTAACTTGACGGAGCTCAAACTCAAAACACACGGCAGCCAAATGTCTGCCGTGTGTTTTAACTCTGTATATGCCATACAGACAGCAGTGTCTTTTGAATGTGAAAATATTTTCAACTGTAACCAAAACATCCTGATAACATTTAGAAAGAGTCATAAAATTACATTGCAATTCACAAGTTCTGCAGGTTTTGCCCAACTAAATAGAATGGGATTGCCAAATTATGTTTGACAACTTCTAAAAACCCATCTACAATATCGCTTAAACATTAACATGCAAAAAAGGGTAGGCAAGGTTCAGAATCTATTAATTAATCCACAGACTTTGCATTTTGGCTATATCTGTGATTGAGGTGTTTTAACATGCAAATGACATGCCTGAGCAGCAAAGATTTCTGCCGTTTATGCGACTCGCTTATGCCTGGTCTGCAAGGGTTCTTCCTTCAGTCTCACCTGCATTGTGAGAAAACCTTTCTGCTGCCAGCCTGCTCTGAAGCCATGAACAACACCAAAGGCATAATGCAAGTCAGTTTAGATGTTGGCTGTTTTGTAGTACGCCAACTCACATTTTAGAACAACCAGATCAACCTGAAACTAAGTCTGAAGTTACTGCTCAACCTACTTTGCATTCCCCATTGTCCTCAAAAGTTGAACTCTAATTAAAATTTAGAGTGTCAAATGGTCTTATTTTACCGTTACAAATCATCATTATCTCTGCACCATCCTGACGGTCAGGAATTAGTTCAGATATGATCAACTAGATTGAATAGTGTAGCTTTCCCAAAAATGGCGTTTGGCAATTCTAGTATCATAGACCACTTTAAAGCGTGACATCATGTCCTGCTGCTCAAATAACAATAATGCAACGCAATGCATTTACAAAGTGTATACAGCCAGTGGTGAATTTCAAACAATATAAAGACCCACTTTGCAAAGTCAAAAATAGACTGTGTGACCTATTCATAAACAAGTCTCCTTGAGTCATGGTTGGATGGTATGAATAACACCCCATAATTATAGTTTATTCTGAATTCTTCTGTTCTTGGCCTAACACACATAGTAGATAGTCCGATATACCTAAAAAAACAAACAAATACCTCAAAGACAAATCCAGTCACGAAGTCCTTAGCTTTTAACAAACTGTAGAAAACTGATCAAAGCTGTATTTCTCTGCACTCTGCATAGCTTTTAATCCGACTGTAGTTACATCCTCACAGCAGCTAGATGTTACTGTATTCCCTCTACTAATGTTGAAACAAAATCTTTCGAAATGTTTTTGCAGAGACTGGTAATAAAATAGCAGTTACATTGTTAAACTGCCTCCTTTCTTAAAATAACAAATATCCCAGGCCTGGTCCTCTCTCTTCCTCCACTGTGGCCGCCCCTCATTATATACTTCAGGAGCTCCTCTGTGGGATTTGAGATTTGCAGCCTTTTCTCATTAACATTCCTTCCTCTGGCCTCGCTCCATTTTTACAGCTCTTGCCTCAACACTGCTTACCACATAATCTCACTGCCCCTAGCAGGCCAAGAGAAAGGAGAAGGAAGTAAGAGGAGCGACTATGGCAAGCCGTTTTGACTTTTATTCATTCTCAGGATATGAATTCTTGATATCAACAATTCAATTTTTACTAGTTAATATGTTGTTCGATCCCTTCTCAGGGTTTATCTTAAAAAGGCATCTGTTTTATACATGTAATAAAACATGGACTGTAACATATGCTGTGAATATATTAAAAA
>NW_015506836.1:141675-142854 GCF_001515645.1 Sinocyclocheilus grahami | reverse complement strand
TGTGGACTGACGAGACAAAAGTTGAACTTTTTGGAAGGCGTGTGTGTCCCATTACGTCCCAAAACTTTAGAAATGGCTTTATAACCTTTTCCAGACTGATAGATCTCAATTACTTTCTTTCTCATTTGTTTCTGAATTTCTTTGGATCTCGGCATGATGTCTAGTTTTTGAGGATGTGGCACTCGACCTTAAAAAAGCCGTGACTGTCGCCCAGCACATTGAAACTGCTACAGCGGAGGCTAAAGCGATGATCGCGTCATCCGACAACTCGGTACAAGCAGTTCAACAACATAACAGGTTCCGACGGAGCAAAAGTAAAGTCAACGCCTGGCGTGGACCTCCAAAATTTACCCGTGCACGTACTTGCTACCGTTGTGGATCTGAGCAGCACGCAGCTAATTTTCCCGGATGCCCTGCTAAGGATGCGGTGTGCAGGAACTGTAACAAAACAGGACATTTTGCAAAGATATGTCGTGGAAACAAACGGGTGAGTGAAATTACAGTTCCTGAAGTGACTGTGTTAAACATTGAACATGCTGAACGTGACTGTGGCAAAATAATGTGCACAGTACAGATATGTGCAAGCACAGGACAAACACGGGACATTCGGTTAATGGTAGACACGGGATCAGCAGTATCTATATTGCCGATGTCTATTTACGCTGGATCTTTCAGTCAAGCACCCCTTTCACCACCGAAACTCAGTCTAGTTAGTTTGGGGGCGATGCAATTGAAGTGAAAGGATGCCTGCCAGCCAGCATCTCGCATGGAGGCCATTGCACTACCACAGACTTATACATTGTACAAAAGGGATCAGCTGTGCTAGGCAGAGACCTCTTTACTGGGCTTTGTTTACAACTCTGTGACGGTCAGGTCAGTACAGACCAGTGCATGCATACTGCCTCATCTATAGATGCAAAGTCAGAAAACAGGCTGGGATGCGCAAGAGGATTTGTGCATCGTGTTCACGTTCGGTCTGGTGTTCAGCCTGTGCAGCAGAAACTGAGGAGGTTACCTTTCTCAATCCGCAACGAGGTGTCCAAGGAATTACAGAAGCTTGTACAACAGGATGTAATCGAGCCTGTGGATGCATCTGAGTGGGTCTCCCCAATAGCTGTCACTAGAAAAAAAGACGGGGGGATGCGGCTCTGCATCGACTTACGTGAGCCTAACAAGGCA
>NW_015506836.1:120047-138760 GCF_001515645.1 Sinocyclocheilus grahami | reverse complement strand
AAAGGAGGTGACACTGAGTTCGACACGGCGTGCATTTGCTTATTACTGACATACACAACAGGCTGTTTTTCTGCAAAGGGACCAGGACGACTGATCCGTGTAAATGAAAGAATGAGTGGGCCATGTATCGTGAGATTTTGAGTGAAAACCTCCTTCCATCAGCAAGGGCATTGAAGATGAAACGTGGCTGGGTCTTTCAGCATGACAATGATCCCAAACACACCGCCCGGGCAACGAAGGAGTGGCTTCGTAAGAAGCATTTCAAGGTCCTGGAGTGGCCTAGCCAGTCTCCAGATCTCAACCCCATAGAAAAGCTTTGGAGGGAGTTGAAAATCCGTGTGGCCCAGCGACAGCCCCAAAACATTACTGCTCGAGAGGAGATCTGCATGGAGGAATGGCCAAAATACCAGCAACAGTGTGTGAAAACCTTGTGAAGACTTACAGAAAACATTTGACCTCTGTCATTGCCAACAAAGGGTATATAACAAAGTATTGAGATGAAATTTTGTTATTGACCAAAGCCTTATTTTCCACCATAATTTGCAAATAAATTCTTTAAAAATCCTACAATGTGATTTTCTGGATTTTTTTCCCTCATTTTGTCTCTCATAGTTGAGGTATACCTATGATGAAAATTACAGGCCTCTCTCATCTTTTTAAGTGGGAGAACTTGCACAATTGGTGGCTGACTAAATACTTTTTTTCCCCACTGTATATACCAAAGATACAATCCTTCATGGAAAAAAAACTTTTTAATGGAAAAAATTTAAAGAAAATGTTCACACGTGCATTTCCAATTAAAGCTTCTAAAGAAAGAACTTTATTCAGAAGCACAGGCAAAATGGATATTTATGATGTTACTCAAGATAAATTGAATAAACTAACAGTCCAGAAAATAAATGATTATGTTGTGGTTGATCTTGACAAAAATAACAAGCCAGTTCATTTTGAACCAGTTAAAAAAGATATTGCTAAACAGTTAGAACAAGTGAAAGAAGAGGCGGCCAACGGAGAAGAGGCGGCCATCGAAGAAGAGGCGGCCACCGGAGAAGAGGCAGCAATCGGAGAAGAGGCAGCAATTGGAGAAGAGGCGGCCATCGCAGGAGAGACAGCAATTGGAGAAGTGGCATCCATCGGAGAAGTGGCATCCATTGGAGAAGCGGCATCCATCGGAGAAGGTGTATTCACTTTTCTCGAATATTTGGCTCCTTTTCTTTTACTATAAGCCATAAATGAAATAATGTTTTGAGGGTTGTACTTTAATACCTTCTGTATAAACCTCGATATATCCCAGTATGCTAGAAAGTTTATGAACAAATTTCATTCAAAAAATGAACAGTAAGTTAATTTCTCTAGTAGTGCTCATTATAAATGCATTTCAATTGTACCTTTGAATGTAACCATAAAACTACACATGTAAAATGTTGAAAACTTAGTAAAAATTAAATGCACCCAAAAGTTTTTTTTTTCTTCTGCATTTTCTTATGAAACTATTTACAATTTCATACAATCATTGCATGGAAATAATTCGTTTTGGAAAACAAAACACAAATACATCAGTTTGGAAAAAAATGAAAGTGTTACAATGGATGGAGTTTTGGTGGAGTGATGGAGTTTTGGTTCCTTGCCGCTGTCGCCTCTGGCTTGCTTAGTTGGGGACACTTCATTTCCAGCGTTATCGTTGACATGATTGCAAAGATATTATTTAAACTGAGCTGGATGTTGACATCACTGAATTCAATGATGAACTTTAACTGAAAAATTAGTGCTTACTATTGTAATTTTGCATTATTGACACTATTTTCCTAATTAATGCTGTTCAGTTACTTTGTCACAATCTGTATTGTTAAAAGCGTTATATAAATAAAGGTGACTTGACTTGACTTGACAATAAAATACATTTGCACCATAAAAATGAATGCATCTAGAGCTGACTTTCTGACATACTCCTCGCGCTTGAGTCTATTGACAATGGGACAAATGGAAGAATACATTTTGACACGTCCGGTTTAAACCGCTTTTGTGTCTCAGTACAGACTTGAGAAGGATCCCATAGTCAGGATCAAGTGAGTGGTCTATTTTAATGGCGCCCCGGATCACATCAGAGGTTTATTTGTTTGTTCAGAGCATTTTGTTTTATAATTGAGGCACAGCAATAAAGAGTTCACAGAGAAACATTTGTTGAAAGATGAAGCAGCTAGTTGTATAGATCTGACAGCTGCATCACAGACCGTAAGTAAACGATTTAATAATGCTTGCTTTGTAAATGAAAAAGTTCCCTTTCGAGTGTACACTCTACATTGTGAAGCATTCGCAGTGGGAACTCCTCCACTTCTCCGAAAATCCTGAAACCTTATAGGATAACACCAGCACAATAAACTGGCCAGTTGTTGCTAATTATGCAAATTGCATGCAAATACCGACAAGCCTGCAGGCCGTATATGATGTAGCGAGAGCAAGACTTGCTTGCTGCCTCGAAGAGCAGGTGGTGAAGTCGTGGTTTGCACCCCAGCACCCCCACTATGTGCGCATGCCCCCCATCGCCGCACATCTGTGCCCTTCCTCGGCCACTACAAGAGGTGCAAATAGTGTCTGCCACTATTTGCAGTAAGTACAAATAGCATCTAATTACTATTTACACAGTGCATAGAAGATACTGCTGTTTCCAGTGCAAATAGCATCTATCACATACAGTGCAAATACCTCTGCCATAAAAAAAAAAAAATTATGTCATGGCCACTTTAAACAATTGCTTTTTTCCAAAATGTATTTATTCAGATTGCTTAGACAATGATGACAGTGATGCTTTATCAACTTCATCTCTGCTAAACAAACACAAGCATTATTTTGTTTTCTTTCAGTTGTGTTTTCATTCTCTGACATGTTTGTGTTTTTGGGTGTGGATGGAGGAGATGATTGTTAGTTTTCCTCGTCTCCACCCTTTCCACAGCCCAACTATTGTTTTACAGAGACTTTAGAGATGACTGTGCACTTGTGAATTCACATTATGTTATGAAAGACATATCTTGATATGAAGGATTATACGTGCAGAAAAAGAACAGATTGTTGTGCATTAATCCAAATCAAACAAAGGAAAGCGCCTTCTTAGACATTTTTGGCACAATAATGTTGATGGACTTGATTATCTTGTGTGCCCCGCCTGCTTTAGACGCCCATGATGAGCCTTGAATCTCCATACAGAATTTCACACACACACACACACACACACACACACACACACACACACACACACATATATATATATTTTTTTTCAGAATTAAATTGAAGGAAATTAAGCTTGTTTTAGGAACATTAAGCAGTGTTTAGATGTGTAATTTTTACTGTATTATAGTAACTAAATACAATACAGTTTTTTTTCTTGCATTATAAATGCCTTGCAATTGTTAAAATAGTTAACTAAAACTAAAACCACAAAGAACAATTTCACTGCTTGAAATACAAAATCTGAAACTAAAATAAAATAAAAATCAATAGTTATAACTAGAACTAAAACATATTTGTTTCCATATTCGTTACTTAAAAAACACTTATAAAATAAAATAAAATATAAAAAACCTTAAACTTTCATAACAATAGGTGCCATTTCTCATTTTCATTTAGTTTAACATTATGTAGTAAAAGTACAATAAAAAAGACATTTAAAGAAAAAACTTCTACTAAAACTACAATGAAAACAGAAACTTATCAAATATAAAAGTACAAATTCAAAACAGATTTAAACTACAATAGTATCTACAGGTCTGATGTAATGGTGCTCAGAGGAAGCTGGTAGTGAAGCGCTGCAGTAACCTCAGCACACGTGTGTCCTGGTAACAGAATTTCACACACACACACACACACACACACACACACACACACACACACACACATATATATATATTTTTTTTCAGAATTAAATTGAAGGAAATTAAGCTTGTTTTAGGAACATTAAGCAGTGTTTAGATGTGTAATTTTTACTGTATTATAGTAACTAAATACAATACAGTTTTTTTTCTTGCATTATAAATGCCTTGCAATTGTTAAAATAGTTAACTAAAACTAAAACCACAAAGAACAATTTCACTGCTTGAAATACAAAATCTGAAACTAAAATAAAATAAAAATCAATAGTTATAACTAGAACTAAAACATATTTGTTTCCATATTCGTTACTTAAAAAACACTTATAAAATAAAATAAAATATAAAAAACCTTAAACTTTCATAACAATAGGTGCCATTTCTCATTTTCATTTAGTTTAACATTATGTAGTAAAAGTACAATAAAAAAGACATTTAAAGAAAAAACTTCTACTAAAACTACAATGAAAACAGAAACTTATCAAATATAAAAGTACAAATTCAAAACAGATTTAAACTACAATAGTATCTACAGGTCTGATGTAATGGTGCTCAGAGGAAGCTGGTAGTGAAGCGCTGCAGTAACCTCAGCACACGTGTGTCCTGGTATCTCATTTCTTCTGCTGCTCTGTGATTATCTCCGTATGGTCATGAATGAGCCACGCTGATAACAGCTGTCCTGCGGAGACACGCAGACAGATCACAGTGACTGCAAACATGTCAAGCTGCTCAGAAAAATCCCTCCTGCCTCTGGGCAAACACTGTTGCTTTACACTGTCAGCTGTCAAAATAATTGGTCACGTCACCAGTGAGATTTCAATAAAACACTGGTGACGTTTTTATTAATATTCTGAATAGTTTTTATTTGTATATATTCTATTATGTTTTCGTTTAAATTTTTGTTAAAAGTTTTAGTCATTTTGTTGTTTTTGTCATTAATTAATGAATGAAATAAAATTTAATAATGTCTTTATAGGATTTTTTTTTCAGTTTGAGTTATACTAGCTGAAATAACAGTTTAGTTTTAGTTTTATATATATATATATATATATATTATTTATTTATTATTTTTTTCAATTAAAGTTAATATTAAAAAATGTCATTGATATATTTCAATAAATTTTTTTATATTAAATTTCATTTTTATAAGTAATGAAAATGTAAACAAAAGTCATTTTCTGGGTTTAGTTAACTCCAAATTGATGCATAAATTAAATATAAATTAAATGTAGTTAAATGTAAATTGAAGCATAAAATAAACTATAGACATATAATGCAATAAAAAAAAAACATTAAAAATCTGTCTGAAAAAAATAATTAAATATATATATAACAAACTAACCAGGTATAGCCACTGGAGTTATGGTTTGAGTGAAGATGAAGTCGGTGTGAGGTTCAGGGACGGCCGTGTGCCCAGAGAGACCACAGTAGAGTCTGTTTCAGGAAGACGCCTCTTGAAATTCTGGGAAAATTAAAGGGTTTCTTAAAATGTCTAAACCTGCATAATTAAATGGCCTCTCAGATGTTCACGACTGAGGAGGAGATCAGACAAAAGGCAGACAGCAAACGCTGAATGTGAGAGCTGCAGTACATATTACTGTCAAGTAGCATCAATTGTGTCTTCTATGTCAGACCGGGATAAAAAATAACAAAACAAAAAACAATGCATTTGATGCTGAAAAAATTAACTAATCCAATGAAAAGGTAAAAAACTTGAGAAGCAAAATCTTCACGAGATATTAAGACTTGTTTTTAGACTGTATCTTTAATGAGTGTATTTTGTATTACTGTTTTAAGTATAAAAATACAATATACACTCATCGACAATCGAAAAGAAGTCTAAATATCTTATGCAGTCTTCTCAAGCACGTTTATCTTGCTTTTAAGGATATTTATATGTTTTATGTGAAAATGACCTATTAAAAGCTCATTGTGAAGTCATTTTTGCATTGTAAAGACTGAAATAATGATACATTAAAAGATGTGATATATTCAGGGGTGGAGCAGCCATTACAATATAGCAAACATTTTTAAAAATTAAAGTTCACCACCTTCACTTTTTGAGATTATCACTTGTTTTAAAGAGCAGGTCATATGGGTTTTCGAAAAAAATATCTCTTTTGCAGTTTGTAAGGTAGCTTCAATGTAAACAGTCTGCAAAGTTGTTAATCAAAAAAAGTGCATGATAAATAAAGATGTTGTCTCTCAAAAGAAAGAGTCGACTCAGAATTGCCTTAACGAGTCATTATATTTTCGAATCTTCTGCATGTTACTGATCTACGTCACTGGGTAACACGTTAGCATAATCCCCGTCCTGCCCACGAAATACGAACACTCTCCGTGTCCAGAAGATGCTGTGTTCCACGATATCACAGAAATACAATTCGAACCTTTTGTTGTGCTCGTCATTTTACTGAGGACTGCTTCTCTAATCTTGCCTTTTATCTTCATTGACTTCAAATCTTCTTTATTTGGACCAATAAGCGTCTCCGAACCACAACATGTAAGGACAAAGTACTAACTGTTTTTTTTTTACTTTGTGCTACGTCATCGCCCTTTTTCGTTACCTCAGCCGCCCCCTCATCAGTGATGCGCTGGTGCACATGTGATACAGCTGTTCTGCGTTATAATTAAAGGTTAAGACACGGAGCGTCTTTTGTCTGTCGTTCTTCAGACATTACAGTAGACATATTTTGGTTTTCAAACTGTATTGTTTCATCAGCACTCAGCTAACGTAGCCACCATTATTGTTTTAAGTGTTCACAGTTTAGCAGCTAAACTTTAGCTGTGGGCACGATTCGCTTGCATAAGTGTTAAACAAAATGTTTTTATGTCATTATTTTAAGAACTGATTGGAGCACTATATCAGTTTTATGTAAAGGCGCATGCTAGGGTTGCCAGGTTGTCACAACAAAACCCGCCCAATTCTCAAAACTAGCCCAATCCAAGGTTATTATAGTTTAGAATTTTTAAATTAGTTTTATTTTAATATCGTTTTCAAATTTGCTATAAAATTCAGTTGAGTTTTTATTAGTTTCATTCATATTTTTGTTAGTTTTAGTTATGTTTTTATTTTGTGAACGCATTTTTATTTCGTTTTTATATAGTTTAGTTTCAGTTTTAATTGGAGTTTATCAGAATTAACAGATCACTTCCAGAGTGCAGGCCAAAGAAAGACGAAGACATAATTTAACCTTAGTGAGGCAAACATATAGCGACACAAAATTAACGCATGCTGAGATTGATTAGATAGTAAACGTAGCCTACAAATGTACGCCAAAGAAAGCAGGCAAGCCTTTTTTACTAAATTAATCTACACAAGTCACGCTTAATGTCATATCCAATGATATGTGTTGAGATATTTAATATGAAAATAAATGTAGCCTGATTTAATGAACTTTTTCATGACATTCTAATTTATTGAGATGCACCTGTATGTCTTTTCTTATTTAATCATGATATTAGGCTATAACTGTGGGGTCTTGCTCGCTTTTCCGTGAACAGCCATGCATCAATCAAAACTGGGACTAATGAAATTCAATAATAACGGCAATTGCATTTAACAGTAAAGGCTTATATTTGAATGTTCTTTTCATTTATAAAGAATTATAAGGGTGTATGATGTGATTTAGCCAATGCACATTTGTTCAAAAGCCTGGCAGAGTGATCACAAGATGCTAGGCAAAAGTTTTGTATTGTTTTCAGAAAGGATGCTTGTTCTTATCTTTTTTTCTGTTAATTATGTTGCGCTGCATGTATTTTTCTTCAAAGCACCAACATAGAATGCCTAATGTTGGTTTGATTGCTTGTTACATGATAAAATAAATTATCTTGCTTACCTGATGTAATAGATTTAATGCGAGTGCGGTTCGGGTCGCGACTCGCGGTCTTTATGTCAAACGGTTCTCGTTTGGTACAGAATTAAATTAGCGCTGCTGTCAGATAATGGGTCGGGTGTTCTGTTAAGTACTGCTGGTGCGCGTTTACCAAACAGGACCGGTGCAGGCTTTAAACTGCTTTGCGTCTCTCCGTCAGATAACCCCATGTGCGTGATGCGCCATTACAGTTAGGCTATTTCCCTAAACCTCCACACAGCTCATATATATTTCCGCAAAGGGGTGAGAACGATTATTTATTTTTGATAATTTTATTTCAGTTAGTTTTTCAATAACTGTTGTTAGTTTAGTTTCGTTTTAGTTTTTCAAATGTTTTTAAGTTTTTATTTTATTTCAGTTTACGAAATTATTTTTTCATCAATCGTTTTAGTCTTTAGTTTTAGTTTTCGTTTACGAAAATAACCTTGGCCCAATCATGTTTCGAGGGTGGTCCACCTTTAAAAATGGCGTTCTGGGGTGTAAAATACATGCTTTCAGTCGGGGTTTCCCTGGTAAATTCGCATTCCAGTGCTTAAATATGACGTTATTGGGATCGCAACAACCCGCAACATCAAAAACAACCGCAGACTTGGCAACACAGATGGTAGTGCTCGCTACCTTGCTCAAGCGCTCCTCTTTGTGCCAATCACAACAGGCTTGCTGACCAATCAGAGCAGAGTAGGCTTATGGAAGGGAGGGGTTTACAGACATTTCGCTCAGAACCGAATCGAACGAACCGTTTCAAAATCATGGACAAATGACTATGTGAAAATTTATATTCTGGGAAAATTACAGTGTTTTCAGACCTTAGATGCTTTTAAACCTGTTGTAGGGGACTCCAACACAATATTAGGACACTTTAAAAAAAACATATGACCTGCTCTTTAAGAATTTTTTGAAGGGGGAAAAAAATAAAATAAATACACTACCATTCAAAAGTTTGGAGTCATTAAAATTTTTGTTTGAAAGAAATGAATACTTTTTTATTTAACAAGGATACATTAAATTGATCAAAAGAGACCGTAAAGGCACATTTCTATTTTCAAATGCTTTTGAACTTTCTATTTATGAACGATTTTAACATTGATAATCAGAAATGTTTCTTGAGCAGCAAATCAGCATAATAGAATGATTTCTGAAGGATCATGTGACTCTGAAGACTGGAGTAATGATGCTGAAAATTCAGCTTTGATCACAGGAAAACATTTGACAACATTCTCATAGAAAATAGTTATTTCGAATTGTAATAATATATAAAAATTTTGCTCCGGTTTACTGTGTTTTTGGTCAAATAAATGCAACCTTGGTGAGCAGAAGAGACTTAATTACTGTCGTTCTTACACCCCTGATTTTATCCACATCCATATTCTGAACTGTAGGTTTGACACAGAACAGACAATGATGAATTTTGTATAAAAAGAAACTTTACTGTGTTTCAGCATTTCACCTACCAACAAAAACCAGTAAGTAATAATAAATAAACAGAGAACTGTTGTGTAGTATAAAAGATACCCACATTCATACTAGAAGAAAAAAAAAACCCCTCAGTTATAATAGTTATCAGGCAGAAAAAGGACAGCTTTAAAAACAGGCACCTTAAAAGACGTGATCTGAGATTCAGCTATATAACATTTTTGGATAATTTTGTTCTGATCTTATAACCTTCTTCTTCACTAATACTGTACTCAGAATCAACATCAAGAGAACATGAAACCATCCCTGAAGTGGAAACTAAGACGAATGGTCAATAATTTGTTCAGTAACATATTTATGCTTAATATCTACGCTTAACTGAGATTATAAACGTCTCTGATTGAGCAGGTCTTCAGGCATTCATTTTCTCAAAGAACTCCAAAACTGGCCAACTAAAACAGTCAGATTTTGAGTCAAAACAAGTAAAATCCAAAGATGGAGAAGCACCAAACAGTTTCTTTGATTCCTTCGAAACTTCTCCTGATTATCCCAGAGTGGCTGCGGTTCCAGTTGTCGACATTCAATAATTACGGATGCTAAAAAACCCAACGCTGGTGGGGGACTCTTTTACCGTTACAGTGACCAGGTTTGCAGTGACGTCGGTGACAAACACGTGTTCGATCAGGCTCCGCGTCGGCCTCCAGTCCTGGCCCGCCTGCACCGAGATGGCCAAGTCACGGTTGTCGCTTGGAAATGAGGAATCATGGTCAGAATCTGAGCTGCTTCCCTCTTCACCAGTGCTCAACTCGCTCAGGGTCTTGCTTGGTTTCCCGGCGTCTTTAGACAAGGATCTATCCAGCACTGGTTGATCTCGGCCCTCGGATGTCGGAACCAGAATCTTGTCCGCTCTACCTTGATTCTTCTTCCCGAGTCTTTCGGACAAATCGTCCGCTTTGGATTTATCCCGTTGCGGACTCTTTAGGACTTGTTGATTGGTTGGGAACTTACTTGGGGCATTCGGTGCGGGACTATGCTTGTGTCTTGCGTTAAACACAGAGCTTTTTCTACCAGGGTTGGAGGTACCCTTCAAGTAGGAACCATCGTTCACAGAGGTCCCATTACCCTGCGCTGTTTTGTTGATGCTCTGTAGGTTGAGAGCTTGAAGGCTGGAGGGAGTTTTAAGAGAGGAAAATGAGCTTGATGGGGATTTCTGGAGAGATCCTGATCTTTGAAGTAGAGTCTGATCCGAGACCTTCAGGACATTCGGAGAGAGTTGTGGACACGTCTGTCCGTTGCTGCTGTGAATATTCAACGCAGCCACTCCTGGAGATTTGCACGTGGGCATATTGGGATCGACTCCTCCGCTGCTCATATCTGAGACCGAGAGCTTGAAATCCGAAGCGGTTTTGGATTGTGGCAGTCGACTCAACGCAGTAGGCGATGAGGCCGATCCGACGGAGCGTCCAAGGGAACTTAGGGAGCTCTTCTGGGTAAAATAACCTCTATTTTGCAGTGCCATCAGCTCCCTTCCAGAGTTTCGGTTCAACCCGGTGTAGGTGAAGCTTGCAGGCATGAGCGGTTTCTTTATGCTCCCTCGGAGCTCAGAGTCTCTGGAAATGGGCTTGAGAATCTTCCGAGGACCTTTGGCCTGACGCTGCGCCTTCAACTCCGGAGGAAGCGCTTTCCTCCCTCGTTTCTTCTTCGGCGGTTCTGGCTTGGCCACCACGATCTGAGCTTTCTTCTGAGGGACCGGGTGAAGCTCTCGTGGACGAGGGCTCAGTTTTGGATTTCTGTCATTGTCGTCTTCATCGTCATCATCATCTGAAGAAGAGGAAGAAGTCGAGGAAGATGATGAAGAACCAGAAGATGAGGAGGATGAGGACGAGCTGCTTGATTTGGACACCACTGGAATGGTTTCCTGAGAGATGACCATATAGAAAATGGTGAGAACATAATGTGTGGTGCAAACTGCTTTTTTCAGTAGATCTGGAGCATTTTTTGAGGCATACTTACCAATATTTTTCTGGGTCGTCCACGAGGCCGTTTCCCCTTTTTGCTGATCAAGAGTTCCCGCTCCTGCTCCCTAAGAATGGACAAAATGTGGGAAAAATTACAAAAAAAGCAGTAATTAGCAATATATTTTAATTTCAATTGAGTAGATCATACAGTCTTTGCTATCATTAAGTTGTAATATGTATGACCATTACTTTGGTATTAAAAGCCATTAGTCAAAGAGAATTTTAATTAAATAGCATATTTTATAAACAAGAGTCATTCAAAGTGCTTTACATAAAGAGGATTTAAATAAATAAATACAAATAATCATAAATAAAACCAACAATAAAAAGACAAAAAAGATTAAAATATATTAAAAAAAAAAAAAAAAAAGAATCAAATATTCTTTTAACAGTCTTGGGAAAAAAACAAGTCAATTTTGAAATTCAGTTCCTGTTTTTATATATTTAAGCCTCCTCACTTCCTGTTCTTTATCCCCACTTCCTGTCACAACTCTCCATTGTTCTAATTTGGACAAAAAACATCACTTTCTTTGTTTTTGGCAGGTGTGTTAGCAAAAAGTGGTGTTTCCTAAGAAAAACATAATTTGTTCTCCAGACATTAATGATTTCTAAAATAAAGAAATATTTCCTTGACGAACGATAAAACGGGAGAAAAATTCCCATGTACTTACATGGAAGGATGGACTCCGAGCCATATTTAGGCAAATATTCTTCAGAAAATTAAAAAATCTATTTTTTTTTTAACAGGAGTCAACATGTGGTTTCGTTTCTCAAGTGATCCAAGTCACCTTTTCACACCCATCCTTCATAAACTGTGAAACGCTGACAGAAAACTCTAAAACTAGTTTCCGTTGAAAATGTTAATGATGTTTGATTTTCAGTCAGGCTGCAGAGGAACTCGTGAGCCTGGACACGTCTGCAGCCCTTGAATGGCCCTGTGAATGGAGCCCCATTGACGCCCTCCCAAGCGTTGCAGCCCATATTGTTTGCACATGGGAAGGGGGCGTTGCTCTCACATACAGGCCTGCTCGTCCAATGGGAGAAACCTCTTACCTCTTGTTAAACGCGGCCAATAGTCTCGGGTCAAGAAGGTTTTCCTGAGGTTCCCAACTGTTATGCCTGCAACACAGACACTGGCTTCTTTAGTATGCGAGTAGACGACATAACTTGCTCATGAAATTTTTCATTTAGCATCAAAAAGTTGGCTATTCACAAAGGAAAGTCTATAACTCTTATTATTTCTTTCGAGTTTGACAAGCTTTTAAGTGTGACAAATTATGTTTTTAAAGTACATATAATTCATATAGTCTTGCAATTAATATGAATCATATGCATATAAAAAACTGCATGGACGATAGTCGAAAATACAGCATGTCACACCACAAGACTAAATGAGCATAAAGCATGCAAAACAAGCTGTGTGTGTACCACCCCTTAAGTATCATTTGGATAGCAATTTTGCATCTGCTACTGTAAATGTAAACAGAAGGGATGTGGAGCTGAACTGGACTTCTGGTTGGCGTTATATAGCAGAGGAAAAAAAGAGATAAGATGACAGTTTACTTAAAAGGGCACTTCAAAGAGTCTGTAATGTCTGGATTCATTTAACACACAAAAAAGTAGTGATCTATCAAAACAGACGTCCTTAACCTGGCATTACTCAAAATCAACATGAACGGCATTCATTTTTCTTTCATAACTACTACTGCTACGTCCAGCGGGAAAATAATGCAAGACAAATCTTGATTTTATCCAACAGGAACTGACATAAACAGTGTGGTTGAATTAATATAGAAGCCCGTTTCCATCACGTAATAAAAAATGAAAAAGGTAATTGCCTTTTTGAGCTGACGCACAATTCAGCTTTTTTGGTTCAGCTACACGATTCGGACTCTTTTACCGAAATTCTAAGAAAAAAAGTCAGAATGTCAAGATATAAACTTTTTCTTGCAATTGTGACTTTTTCCCTATTCTGTCTTTTTTCTTGGAATTATGAGTTGAATATCTCACACCTTTATTTTGCTTCCGCCACAGGATGAAAAAAAAGAGGTAATTGCGACTTTTTATCTCACAATTCTGACTTTTTTCTTGCAAAACTTCATCTCATAATTTGTACTCCCTTTCTAAGAATTGCAAAGTTTAAATCGTGCAATTGTTTTTTATGAATTGTGTGATAAAAACGTCTCACAATTGATTCATGTTTTACCCTGTGGTGGTAACAGCCTTCCATACATCGATCACAAAAGACCAGGAAAATGTGTTAAGAACCTCACTTACATCCATTCGCAATATTTTAAATGTGCATTACAGAAACAAAACTGTATTAAATATCTTACAGGCTATTATGTATAGGCTAATATATCAAATGTTAAACAACAGACATCACCTCTCGTCGCTCATTTTACATATCTAGAGCATTTTAGACATTGTCCCTGGGTTCTGGTCAGTTTATGATTTTGCTTGAACTAGTATTAATAACCAATAAAAAATAGATGCTAGTTGTAAATAATCAATGAAGCAGATGGAAGCGCGCGCGGTAGGTGTGGCTCGTGTGATTGACAGCTCAAGTGCCCATAGACGGGGCAAAAAGGGGGCGACAATGTAACAGAGAGCAAGAGTGGGGGCATTAAGGGGGGCTGAGGGGCAGCTGGAGTTTTTAATGAAAATTTTTTTTTGAAACAAACCACGCGCTGCACGTTCTACAAACCGTTTACACTACAAAAAAAAAATAGAAAAATGTTACAAAGTAACAAAAAGCGTTCTAAAACTGATGCAGTGTAACTGGCTTTGTAACAACTGACCGAGCATTAGGCGATTCCAGAAGCCAATACATGATGTGTATCACCGAAAATGCGAACTAAAAAAAAAAAAACACTAAAATATTTTTCTGTTTCTGTCGATTTTATTTCACCAACTGCGATTGGCCAGTCGAACACAAACAACTTGATGTGAAGACACAGCAAAAGTAACTTAGAAGACAAAGAGAAAGGCAGAAAAAGCTAATCAAGTGGAGAGCCGTGCAAGAATTCACGCGTGGACGCGAAACTAAACGCGCAACACGCTGTTGTTGTTTTCATTGTTTCTCTCTCTCTTCCTCGAGAGTCACATTCAAGCACGTTTACTGGCAAACTACTGTTCTATATGACACACACACACACACACACACACACACACACACACACACACACACACACACACACACACACACACACACACACACACACACCAGTATATGTATCAGTTCTCACTTACTTGGACGACCATCCTCTCCACTTGACCAGATACTCCAGTTTGCCCTGTGGAAATCAAACACGCGTTGAGGATCGCGCACGCATTCGGGTTCATATGTGTGTGTTTGTTTGTTACCTTCCTCAGGCGTTTGTTGAGGATACACTCGGCATCAAAGACCTGCTCTCCCACGGCGCTCAGCTCCTCCATGACTCTACTCTTCTCATCTCATTCTCATCTCGTTCTCTGTGAACGGGAACGCGGAGCAGGACAGAAGGGGGCGGACACACAAACGCGCAGCGCGCGCACTGGCCCTCGGAGGACACCGTCCACGTGACGTCACACATTTAAAAAAGCTGAACTTTTGGTGAACAGCACAGATATATGAATCTGAATTTGTCGTACGCGTGTTATTTTGATAGACTGCACAAATATAAATGGTTTCACAGAATTTACAAACATGTTTTTGATTATATAATTAAACGATTATATATTAAATTGATTATATATTCAAATAGAAAGCAGTTATTTTAAATAGTAAACATATTTCACAACATTACTGCTTTTGCTGTACTTTAAATCAAATAAATTCAGGCTTGGTGAGCAGAAGAGACTTCTTTATAAAACATTACAAATCTTACTGTTCAAAAACTGTTGACTGGTAGGTTATATAGATTACAGAAATGTTATATTGTAATGTTATGTTATACACACACACAGGTGCATCTCAATAAATTAGAATGTCGTGGAAAAGTTCATTTCAAAATCATCCCAATTAAAAGAACCAAAGACTTAAACTACTTCAGTCTGTGTGCATTGAATTTATTTAATACACGAGTTTCACAATTTGAGTTGAATTACTGAAATAAATGAACTTTTCCACGACATTCTAATTTATTGAGATGCACCTGTATATATATATAACATTTCTGTCCTCCTCACTTCTGAAATGATGGCTACGCCCCTGCTGTATAGCATACCTTTAATCAATTAGTAAATTAATAAAATAATAAATAAAACAGAATCTGAGACTAATAATGCTGAAACATTATATGATGAGTTACAAATAATGTAAATGAGATGCAAATTAATAAAATAAAAAATAGTGCTACAAATACATTTATGATACGAATACTAATGAGCTCCCTTTAGTCAATAAATTACAACAAATGACAAAAAATAGTTTTATTTCATGTAAAGAGACAAAGGAAAACATAAGTGCGTGTTTAATACTACAAAATACGCTCGATGTTACAGTCACTGTCCTTGCCCTCCAGAATAAAAGAGAACATCCCAATCCAGTGAAGGGATTTGTGCAAACTGTGGTTCCTAATTATTGTGATCCAACATTTGCCTCGCATTTCAGGATGAAAAGACAAACATTTCAGGTGAAGGATAATCCAGCCTGGTCTCATGTTAATACGTAGGTATTAATACGTAACATTTACAAGCACAAAACGTATATTTTTGTACATTTTTATTAATGCTAAAATTTACAATTTAGACGTATTTCAACGTTTAAAACGTACAAATCGCTACGTATTTTTAGCAAAAAAAATTTACAAATATTTACTTATCTTTTATATCATTAAGATATTCGTATCAATGCATTTTATCAATAAGTGATTTCGATTTTTAGACCCCTTAACCTACCTTCAAACCTATACCTACTTATTTTACAGCGAATATGCATTTTTATAATTGTATTAATACGCAATTTAGATTTTTAGACCCCTTAATCTACCCCCAAACCTTAACCTACCCAGTTTATAGCGAATATAAAAGGATATAAAACGCAAATGACCGAAATATGCAGGAAAATAACCATTTTAGTAACAATATAGCATTAAAATATTTTTATAGTCTCTAATCCCGCTCCTATAAACTTAAACATGTACAGTATAAAAAACATGACAGACAGATAAATGCAATTACAATCATTTATTTATTGCAAAAATATCAAAAGCAGCACCAAATGTAATCCAAATATTGATGTGTTGCACCCGCAGTCGTCTCTGGCAGAATACAGTAGGTTTGTGTGATCCAGAGCAGAATTTATGTTGTTAATCGCTGAAAATATTATCCAGATAATTTTCCCGATCCACTCCATTAACTCGTGAAGGCGCGCGCATCATTCAAACACTCCTCACCAGAAACACGGCATGTCGCAATCTGTGACGAATGCAGGCGAGAGCCAATGAGCATTCGATTATCCTGCCGTAAAACCTGTCGTTTGAAGCGGCAACATTTGAATTTGTAAAGAGCGCATCAGTCAGCGCGGGCTTTGCTGCTCACGGTCACTGGAGAAGAAGATCGCCGAATAAAGGCTTGGATTTGGGTCTGTTCCTCGCAGTGGTATGGATTCGGAAGATTTGGATTACAGCGCACTAATAACATTGTTTCATTTCGCAATGATGCGTTTTTGGTGTATTTTATAGTTAATTGTTAGTCACAGCATGCTGGGAAAAATGGCTTTTGTGGCCCATGACAATCAAAGTAAACAATACATGACAAGTAAAGGTTAAACGATTGCAGAAATGTTATTTATTTTAAGGTTTAAAGTGAAGTCTTGTTTAACATTATGTAGGCATATTCTTGGAAACAGCTGGCAGCAGAAATCACAACAAAACGAAATTTTATCATTTCATAAGTAAACAATTTAATAATGCAATTGAAAACAATTTAACTCATATGAGAACTAAAAACTAATACAATTAATGCCGCAATTTCAAAATTCATAAGGATTCATTTTTAGGTGTCGTCAATACCTCAATTTTGTACGTTTAAATGCCGAAAATACGTCAGTATTGTACGTTTTATAGAACCACGTGTTACGTAAAATACATACGAATTATCATGAGATCACGTTGGATAATTCACTTCTTACCTCCGAGACTGTGTTATGATCTATATGAGCTTATTATTTTTATTGTGAGTATTAGGCTTATCATTATTGCTGATCACTGTTGTTGTGCTATGATATTGTAATATTTACCATTATATCATCAGAGGAGTATAGAAAAGTTTATGAAAGTGTCACTCCATAATGCAATAGCAAAATATATAAATATGTATAGTATTTTTATGTTACATTAATCAGTGTCTAGCACACCTTCCTAAGGAAAGAATATGGACCAGAAGACATTGCAATTACTAAATGATATTTAGACAGACTTAAAGAAGTTCCAGATCTATACTTGTGCTCTTATTATTTCAGTTGTTTTGACTTTAATGTAAATAAGCATGTGCAAACAATATACTTGCTCTTGTGAATTTATTTGGATGTTAATTACATTGTGCGAGCTGTCTCTTTAATACAGTGTGGTTTATACACATGCTGCTGCTGATTGGGCTGACATGTTTGACACATCCACCAAACAAGAGAAAACGCATCTCAAACCCCATTGCACACCGTTTCCAGGAAACATGTCGTTCAAACCAGAAACCGTAGCAAAACGTTGCACACCGGTTTGAGCTTGAACTTGCCCCTGTTATGTCATCATTCTACATATGTTTCTCTTTGCACTGCATTAGATCACATCCGTTGGAACAATGTATGTATGTGTGTGTGTGTGTGTGTGTGTGTGTGTGTGCGTGTGCGTGTCTTCCTCTGGATTCCTGGTTCTAAAGTGCTGTTTGTTTAGTTTCAGAATGACACTTGTCAATCTTCCCCTCATCTGTGGAACTGTGAAGAAAACCAAGAAACAAAGCACATCGAAATGATTGACGATCTGTTCTGTAAGGAAAAAAGCAGGTTAGTAATGACCATATTTATTTCTTTGTTTGACTCTTTAGTTTACAGATATTGTATTTCAAATATTATATATAGTCTTATATATAAATATCTCGTCATATTTAATTTGATCTCTTTTTTTGTAGTTTGAGCAAAAAGAACTACAGAAGCTTTGTGACAATACAATATAAAATATTTGAAAATTTCTACTGTCAGTAACTGTCAGATTTTCTGACATTAGCGGGAGATTTACCTGCATTTGTTCCTCCTGCATTTGTGAATTCCACGATTTAACACAACAACACAAACAATGAGCAGGAAACCAGCAACAGATCCCAGACCAATGGAAACACTGCTGAGAATATCATCACCAGACGAGCCCTCATCTGAAACACATGACAGCTTCATCAGATAGATAGATAGATATACAGACAGACAGACAGAATGATATACAGACATATAGACAGACATACAGACAGATAGACAGATAGATAGATAGATAGATATACAGACAGACAGACAGAATGATATACAGACATATAGACAGACATACAGACAGATAGACAGATAGATAGATAGATAGATA
>NW_015506836.1:88123-102652 GCF_001515645.1 Sinocyclocheilus grahami | reverse complement strand
GTATGGATTCGGAAGCTTTGGATTACAGCGCACTAATAACATTGTTTCATTTCGCAATGATGTTGCGTTTTTGGTGTATTTTATAGTTAATTGTTAGTCACAGCATGCTGGGAAAAATGGCTTTTGTGGCCCATGACAATCAAAGTAAACAATACATGACAAGTAAAGGTTAAACGATTGCAGAAATGTTATTTATTTTAAGGTTTAAAGTCGTATGGATTCGGAAGCTTTGGATTACAGCGCACTAATAACATTGTTTCATTTCGCAATGATGTTGCGTTTTTGGTGTATTTTATAGTTAATTGTTAGTCACAGCATGCTGGGAAAAATGGCTTTTGTGGCCCATGACAATCAAAGTAAACAATACATGACAAGTAAAGGTTAAACGATTGCAGAAATGTTATTTATTTTAAGGTTTAAAGTGAAGTCTTGTTTAACATTATGTAGGCATATTCTTGGAAACAGCTGGCAGCAGAAATCACAACAAAACGAAATTTTATCATTTCATAAGTAAACAATTTAATAATGCAATTGAAAACAATTTAACTCATATGAGAACTAAAAACTAATACAATTAATGCCGCAATTTCAAAATTCATAAGGATTCATTTTTAGGTGTCGTCAATACCTCAATTTTGTACGTTTAAATGCCGAAAATACGTCAGTATTGTACGTTTTATAGAACCACGTGTTACGTAAAATACATACGAATTATCATGAGATCACGTTGGATAATTCACTTCTTACCTCCGAGACTGTGTTATGATCTATATGAGCTTATTATTTTTATTGTGAGTATTAGGCTTATCATTATTGCTGATCACTGTTGTTGTGCTATGATATTGTAATATTTACCATTATATCATCAGAGGAGTATAGAAAAGTTTATGAAAGTGTCACTCCATAATGCAATAGCAAAATATATAAATATGTATAGTATTTTTATGTTACATTAATCAGTGTCTAGCACACCTTCCTAAGGAAAGAATATGGACCAGAAGACATTGCAATTACTAAATGATATTTAGACAGACTTAAAGAAGTTCCAGATCTATACTTGTGCTCTTATTATTTCAGTTGTTTTGACTTTAATGTAAATAAGCATGTGCAAACAATATACTTGCTCTTGTGAATTTATTTGGATGTTAATTACATTGTGCGAGCTGTCTCTTTAATACAGTGTGGTTTATACACATGCTGCTGCTGATTGGGCTGACATGTTTGACACATCCACCAAACAAGAGAAAACGCATCTCAAACCCCATTGCACACCGTTTCCAGGAAACATGTCGTTCAAACCAGAAACCGTAGCAAAACGTTGCACACCGGTTTGAGCTTGAACTTGCCCCTGTTATGTCATCATTCTACATATGTTTCTCTTTGCACTGCATTAGATCACATCCGTTGGAACAATGTATTTATGTGTGTGTGTGTGTGTGTGTGTGTGTGTGTGCGTGTGCGTGTCTTCCTCTGGATTCCTGGTTCTAAAGTGCTGTTTGTTTAGTTTCAGAATGACACTTGTCAATCTTCCCCTCATCTGTGGAACTGTGAAGAAAACCAAGAAACAAAGCACATCGAAATGATTGACGATCTGTTCTGTAAGGAAAAAAGCAGGTTAGTAATGACCATATTTATTTCTTTGTTTGACTCTTTAGTTTACAGATATTGTATTTCAAATATTATATATAGTCTTATATATAAATATCTCGTCATATTTAATTTGATCTCTTTTTTTGTAGTTTGAGCAAAAAGAACTACAGAAGCTTTGTGACAATACAATATAAAATATTTGAAAATTTCTACTGTCAGTAACTGTCAGATTTTCTGACATTAGCGGGAGATTTACCTGCATTTGTTCCTCCTGCATTTGTGAATTCCACGATTTAACACAACAACACAAACAATGAGCAGGAAACCAGCAACAGATCCCAGACCAATGGAAACACTGCTGAGAATATCATCACCAGACGAGCCCTCATCTGAAACACATGACAGCTTCATCAGATAGATAGATAGATATACAGACAGACAGACAGATAGATGGATATACATACAGACAGACAGACAGACAGACAGATAGACAGATAGATAGATAGATAGATATACAGACAGACAGACAGAATGATATACAGACATATAGACAGACATACAGACAGATAGACAGATAGATAGATAGATAGATAGATAGATAGATAGATAGATAGATAGATAGATAGATATACATACAGACATATAGACAGATAGATACACAGACAGACAGACATATATACAGATATATAGACAGACAGACAGACATATATACAGATATATAGACAGAGAGCTAGACAGACAGACAGAGAGCTAGACAGACAGACAGACATATATACAGATATATAGACAGAGAGCTAGACAGACAGACAGAGAGCTAGACAGACAGACAGACAGACATATATACAGACAGACAGATATACAGACATACATTTATTTAGATAGATAGATAGACAGACAGAGAGCTAGACAGACAGACAGACATATAGACAGACAGACAGACAGACAGATAGATAGATAGACAGACAGACAAACAAACAAAGAGACAGACAGACAGACTGAAGCTAAAATTAAAACCATTAAAAAATAATAATATTCTTTTACTTGAAATAAAATGAATGTTAATAGAAATCAAATTAAATATTTCAGCTTGTTGCCAAAGCAACATTTCTCATTTTAGTATAGGTTAATTTGTACAAAAAAAAAACTGAAATTAAAAATAACAACTATGTAGACATATATAAAATAAACTAAAAAAGTGCCTAAAAAATACAGCAAAATGACTAAAATATTAACTAAAATAAAAAGGAAAATATGATTAAAATATTAATAAAAACTATAATAGTGTCTCAATGATAGTAAAATAAACTGTTTCACAGTGATCATTTTAGCTTTGAAATGAAATACTATATAAATGACTATTACTAAAAATAGTAAGCAAGCCAGTATGCAAAATACAACTATAAATATTAAATGGAAGAATATTTGTCACATGACCTCATCATGTTGCATGTTTAATTCAACAAGTGCTGAATTAAATTGAGCTTTTTTAGTCAAATATATTTAAAGATGACTAACTTTTGAGAGTTCAGTCAACTAACAAGAAAAGAAAAATATGTTAAATTATTTAAAAATCGTCTGGTTCAAACATAGCATTGGAAATGTTCTGCTGGGTCCTGAACATTTGGGCGAATACAGAAGATCATCCTGTGCACATTGTGTGCAGTACATACTACAGACACAGCGGGAGTAGTATGATAGTTTGCTATTTGAAACAGCAGAGGGCAACACAGACCAGCTGATTTCTCTTATGGTTATGGTCTGGTGTTGTCATGGCAACACGTGGCTTGTGGGTGCAGTTAACCTGTGAGGCCCCCAGATAGAGATGGTCAATAAATGCAGCTGCTGAGTCTTCCAGCTGAAGTGTAAGTTTGATTTGGCTCTATAGGTTCATGTTGTGGTTAATGAAACGTTTGGGATGCCAATGTGGCTGTCTGGCTTTGTTTGATTTTCTCATGGTTTGCAGCAGCACGGTTCATAAACGCTTGATTGTATGTCACACTTGTAAAACTGACCTCTGACATCTGTAGGTCAAAGGTCAACAGGAGCTCGAAGCATCCTATGCACTTAAAGTGACCTCTTAGGTCGTCATGGGAACAGAGTATTGATCGATTGCTAGCAATGTAAATTAAGATGAGTCGAGGGCAAAAACGCTTTTTATGCTGTAGATTTCAACCTTTTTGTTTGGTTTGTTTGCTTGTGATGATTAGATTGAAATAATTCATGGTTTCATCCTCAAGGAACGAACGTTTTGCATTTTTATGGATATAAGTTTGAAACAGTTACACCTGTGTGCAGTATTTTCTAATAATTCAGCGGACCGGAGACAATTATTCTGCTTGTACTACAGTTACCACACCTAAAGATATCAATCAGATGTTGCATTTCAAGACAATCATCAGGTTTTTGTCCTTGTCAGAAGGATTAATTTCTTTCCCTATTTATCCAACGCCTCTGTTGCTCATTCCAAAACGTCATTTTAGACCTATTAACGGAGGCTTGAGCCTTTGATAGCAGAATAATGCAGTTATTAATGCAGTTATTGGAGAGAGAGAGAGAGAGAGAGAGAGAGGGTGTGTGAATTACCAGAGTAATTCTCTCAACAGGGTTCGGCAGCAGCGTCTCTACTAATAGTGAAACTTAAAGGGATAGTTCACCCAAAAACAAAAATTACCCCATGATTTACTCACCCTCAAGCTAGGTGTATATGACTTTCTTCTTTCAGACGAATACAATTAGAGTAAGACTAAAAATGTCCTGGCTCTTCCAAGCTTTATAACGGGAGTGGGCAGTGGTCCAGATTTTGAAGTAAAATAAAGTGCGTCCATCCATCATAAAAAAGTGCCTCACACGGCTCCGGGGGGTTAATAAAGACCGAATCAATGCGTATGTGTAAAAAAGCATCCATATTTAAAACTTTATAAACCGTATCTCTAGCTTCTGCTAACTGTCGTACGCTCGTTCACGAGAGAGCGGCGCACAGCGGATGGTGTGAGACATGGGCCTAGCGAAAGCTCCGGTGAGAGGTGACGAATGCGGAAGTGCTGAGGAGAGAGCAAAACAAAACACCGCTCCAGAATTAGAAGCACAAAATGAGGATTTGTAAAGAAAAAATGTGAGAGGATTTTGATATGTCAAGAGAAGACTGGTTTTACTTTTCTTATCGATGATACTAGAATTACACTGGAACAACCCCCTTACAGAAACCAAAAATTACAATTCTGTTATTATATATTCAGTATCTTGTTGTTTTTAAACAAATGAACACAAAATAACCTATCCATATAACATGCATTCATATTTTGCAACTTGAGTCATATATAGACTTCTTTATGGTCTCTTAATGGTCCTTCTTTGGAGTTTGACAGATCTTGGTCATTATATGCATCCATTGTCTGGACAGGAGAAGCTCTGAGATGCTTTAAAGGGGTCATGTTGCCTTGCCTTGCCTTGCCTTGCCTTGCCTTGCCTTGCCTTGCCTTGTCTTGCCTTGTCTTGCCAGCCTGTTTTTCCCCCTCGGGGTAGTTTTTGTTGTTTGTTTTGTTTTATTTTAAAATAAAGCCCATTTTTCTGCAATACTGAGTCCTCGCTCCATCCCTCTACCCGGATCCCTGACACGGCTGGGCTTGAGAACGGCGCGACAAGCGATTTCGACGAAGGAGCGTCCGGAAGGACATGTGACGACTCCGGGCTGGACTCCGCTTCGTCCACGGTGAAAGCCGATCTGGCGATCGACAGCGCAAAGTTGTAGTATTTCCTCAGCGACCAGCATGGATCAGCTCCAGGCATGACGAAGCAGATATCGTCCTCTTTTGGAAGACCAAACAAAGTAGTTTTGCTTTCACAATGAAGCACACAGCGTCTTTACGACATGGCGGCGGAAACAACAATACTACAGCGAGAATAAAAGTTACGCCTTCTTTCTTTGCGTGAACATTTGGGTGGCGTTATGCAAATCTTCCCCCATCGTGACGTAGATATGTGGGGGCGTGTTAGAACGAGCCGTTTTAGGTAGGCGTGGCTGACTCTTAACTTTTATAAAGAATATCTCTTTGGATTTGAGACTTTAGTCTTTGCAACTTTACAGCTCTTCTTTATGAACCAAGAGCTTGTATCACTCCAAAGAGAAAGGAAAAATTGAAATCACATCATATGACCCCTTTAAAACACTTTTGTTTTTAACAGGAAAGAGGAAAGAAGGTCATATGCTTGGAACCGCATAAGAAATGATCATAGAAATTACCTTTAAATTGCTTTGCTCAAGGGTGAAGTGGTAGAAGCTCATGCATCACCTGTTTTAAGGGTTTGAACCTAAAACCCCATCTAAATTTTTATCAGTCAACATTTTTTTTTATCATTATTTTTTATTGTGCACAAATCATTATATGAGACTCAATTTCTGAGCTGGAAATAATTGGTTTGACTCATTTTGTATGATTAATTCAGCGGAATCTCTTGTGTGAATCTGGTTCTATGTGCAGAGGTACTGGAGGAAATTAAATAAGGCAACAAAGTGAAGTGTTTCTGATCATTAGCGGACCATTTGCTTGGGGAAAAAAGTGTCTTGCCAGAGAACAAGTCAATTTGAAATTGTCCTCTATAACCAACCTCAGAGAATGATGATAATATATTGTCATGTATATTCAATATTCAGTTTATTTTACTATATTTATTGAATATATTTGGAATATTGCTTACTGCTTGCTGCTGTAGTTCTATACTGTTTCACAAATATTTTCACATGTTGGTTAATGAGCTAAACCTACTTAGGATAAAACCTGCAACCCTTTTTTTAAGCATCAGACATGTGTACCTGTCTCTGAGCCGTGATAGGCAAACTCCCATTGTCCCACCACGCATTCACAAACTGGGACTTGTAGTAGGATTTCTTCTCGCAGGTGCTGCTGTTAAACCACATGTTGTGAATGACGCCGTGATTCTCAGTGTATTTACCTGCAGACAGAGATTCTTTATCATCAGTCATATGCTTCATATGCTTCATATGTATCTATATATCATTATATAATTATATAGATTATACAAATTTGGATTTTCTTGTAATATGTACTTCAATCTTTTTATTTACAATTTACATATTCATTATTTTATTGTTTCATCTATTACATTTAATATATATATATATATATACACACACACACACACACACACACACATTATTATGCATGAATATTAAATGTATATATTAAATTGTAATCATATTTTAAATTGTATATATGGATTTTATGGATTATTTTAATTAATTTACCATTTAAATATATATTTCACATATTAAATATAAACAATAAAATATTTCATATATGAATAAATATTGAATATATATTAATTAATTTCCAGACATTCAAAACATTTTTGGCAAGCTGCATTTAAAATCTAAGGAACCATGAGTCTTGTTAAACTCTCTTTTTACTGGGGAATGCTTCTTCTGTGTGCATTGCTGACATCTATAAATGCATGTGTGAGATATTTTAGACAGCAGATAACAGCATCTTTACGTGTCAGGATGGTGAAGTGTGGCGGGCTGGTGGCAGTGAGGAATGCAGGTGTCACGTATGTGGCTTTGACCCCGTCCTTCGCCATGGCGTCCAGGTGCGGCCTGTCCACATCCCTGTCATAGTCCCACCTGAAGCCGTCAAAGGAGACGAGCAGCAGTTTGTCTGCACTCAGACGCCCGTGTGCTGGAACGTAACCCGCCAGAGACCGAACGCACAGACACAGACAGAGAGCGGTCGTCCACAGCATGATCCGATCACACATTCAGCACAAACAGCTGTCTCTCAATCAGTAGATCGCACCTGATTGCGTTTCTTTCTCCTCCTCTTTTACTCACGTCTGCAGGCCAAAGTTTCATCCGTTTTTCTTCTCTGCTCATATCTGCAGGATTTGGTTTTTACTTCCTATTCATCAAATAATCCTGAAAAATAAAATGTATCACGGCTTCCACAAAAATATGAAGCAGCACAACTGTTTTCAACATTGATAATAATCAGAAATGTTTCTTGAGCAGCAAATCAGCATATTAGAATGATTTCTGAAGGATCATGTGACACTGAAGACTGGAGTAATGATGCTGAAAATTCAGATTTGATCACAGGAATAAATTACATTTTAAAATATATTCACATAGAAAACAGCTATTTTAGATTGTAAAAATATTGCACCTTTTTTTACTATATTTTTGATCAAATAAATACAGCCTTGGTGAGCAGGAGAGACTTCTTTCAAAAACATTGACAAATCTTACCAACCCTAAATTTTATGTATGTTATCTGTTTAAATGCTGCAGGATATTTTTTGTCACTAGCTTTGCTTTTCTTTATCATTTCTGTCTCAGTGTCTTTAAATCAGCTTTGGTTTTGATGGTTTTAAGGGAATATTTGAAGTCAGTTCTCTTCAAATTCACAAAGGTGTCCTTTAAAACTTTAGTTTTTAAAACTAAAAACTCTGATTTGACTTTCATTATTGACCTCTTTAAACAGCCGGCTTATCAACATCTATCTGAAAGAGCGTTTTCTCCTGCAGTCTTTGTCCTTGACAGTAGTTCAGGGGAAATATCTAATCTATGTGAAGATAAAGAATTACATCTCTCAGCTTGCTTACAAAAAGCTAATTCATTACAGCTTTTTTAAAATAAACAACTTCAAACAATCACCTTAGTCCTGACAGCATTACCGTTACAACCTCTTACTCTTGACAGGATCACCATAACGTCCTCTTACTCCTGACAGCATCACCATAACAACCCCCTATTCCTGACAGCATTACTGTTACAACGTCTTACTCTTGACAGTGTCACCATAACAACACCTTACTCCTGACAGCATCACCATAACAACCCCCTATTCCTGACACCGTTACTGTTACAACCTGTTATTCCTGACAGCATCACCATAACAACCTCTTACCCTTGACAGCGTCACCATAACAACCCCTTATTCCTGACAGCATCAGCATAACAACCTCTTAATCCTGACAGGGTCACCATAACAACACCTTACTCCTGACAGCATCAGCATAACAACCTCTTAATCCTGACAGGGTCACCATAACAACTCTTACTCCTGACAGTGTCTGCGTCACCATAACAACCCTCTATTCCTGACAGCGTTACCGTTACAACCTCTTACACTTGACAGCATCACAGTAACAACCCCTTATTCCTGACAGCATCACCATAACAACGTCTTACTCTTGACAGCGTCACTGTAACAACACCTAACTCCTGGCAGCCTCACCATAACATCCCCTTATTCCTGACAGCATCACCATAACAACCTCTTATTCCTGACAGTGTCACCACAACAAGCCCTTACTCCTCACAGAGTCACCATCAAACAGCATCACTGTAACAATCTCTTACTCCTAATAGCATCACCATAACAACCCCTTACTCCTGACAGTATCACCACAGCAACCCCTTACTCCTCACAGTGTCACGATAAAACAGCGTCACTGTAACAACCTCCTACTCCTGACAGCATCACCATAACCACCAATGGGCAGTATTTCAAATACATGAATTGAAATACAAAATACTATTTTGTATTTAAATACATTTAATCTGAGTATTTTGTAGTTTATCTAAATACCTAAAATACTTTTTGCCAATCAACCTCTTTATTAGACTGCTGATTTCCTGTATCAACAAGTATACAAAAATGCTAAGATTAAATGTATTTAAATACAAAATACATTTGACTTTTTTCAAAGGTATTTAAATACAAAATAGTATTTGAAATACTGTCCATCTCTGACCATAACAACCCCTTACTCCTGACAATGTCACAATAACAACCTCTTACTCCTGACAGCATCACCGTAACAACAACTGTTTACTCCTGACAGCGTCACCATGACAACCCCTCACTCCTGATCCTGTCACCGACACTATGACACTCTTGACAGTGTCACCATGATGACTCCTCACTCTCAGCATCACCATGACAACCCCTTAATCCTGACAGTGTCACAACAACAACCCCTTATTCCAGACAGCTTCACCATAACAACCTCTTACACCTGACAGCATCACTGCAACCACCCATTACTCCTGACAGCGTCACCATAACAACTGCTCACTCCTGACAGCGTCACCATGACAACCCCTCACTCCTGATCCTGTCACCGACACTATGACACTCTTGACAGTGTCACCATGATGACTCCTCACTCTCAGCATCACCATGACAACCCCTTACTCCTGACAGCATCACTGTAACCACCCATTACTCTTGACAGCGTCACCATGACAACCCCTCACTCCTGATCCTGTCACCGACACTATGACACTCTTGACAGTGTCACCATGATGACTCCTCACTCTCAGCATCACCATGACAACCCCTTACTCCTGACAGCATCACTGTAACCACCCATTACTCTTGACAGCGTCACCATGACAACCCCTCACTCCTGATCCTGTCACCGACACTATGACACTCTTGACAGTGTCACCATGATGACTCCTCACTCTCAGCATCACCATGACAACCCCTTACTCCTGACAGCATCACTGTAACCACCCATTACTCTTGACAGCGTCACCATGACAACCCCTCACTCCTGATCCTGTCACCGACACTATGACACTCTTGACAGTGTCACCATGATGACTCCTCACTCTCAGCATCACCATGACAACCCCTTACTCCTGACAGCATCACTGTAACCACCCATTACTCTTGACAGCGTCACCATGACAACCCCTCACTCCTGATCCTGTCACCGACACTATGACACTCTTGACAGTGTCACCATGATGACTCCTCACTCTCAGCATCACCATGACAACCCCTTACTCCTGACAGCATCACTGTAACCACCCATTACTCTTGACAGCGTCACCATGACAACCCCTCACTCCTGATCCTGTCACCGACACTATGACACTCTTGACAGTGTCACCATGATGACTCCTCACTCTCAGCATCACCATGACAACCCCTTACTCCTGACAGCATCACTGTAACCACCCATTACTCTTGACAGCGTCACCATGACAACCCCTCACTCCTGATCCTGTCACCGACACTATGACACTCTTGACAGTGTCACCATGATGACTCCTCACTCTCAGCATCACCATGACAACCCCTTACTCCTGACAGCATCACTGTAACCACCCATTACTCTTGACAGCGTCACCATGACAACCCCTCACTCCTGATCCTGTCACCGACACTATGACACTCTTGACAGTGTCACCATGATGACTCCTCACTCTCAGCATCACCATGACAACCCCTTACTCCTGACAGCATCACTGTAACCACCCATTACTCTTGACAGCGTCACCATGACAACCCCTCACTCCTGATCCTGTCACCGACACTATGACACTCTTGACAGTGTCACCATGATGACTCCTCACTCTCAGCATCACCATGACAACCCCTTACTCCTGACAGCATCACTGTAACCACCCATTACTCTTGACAGCGTCACCATGACAACCCCTCACTCCTGATCCTGTCACCGACACTATGACACTCTTGACAGTGTCACCATGATGACTCCTCACTCTCAGCATCACCATGACAACCCCTTACTCCTGACAGCATCACTGTAACCACCCATTACTCTTGACAGCGTCACCATGACAACCCCTCACTCCTGATCCTGTCACCGACACTATGACACTCTTGACAGTGTCACCATGATGACTCCTCACTCTCAGCATCACCATGACAACCCCTTACTCCTGACAGCATCACTGTAACCACCCATTACTCTTGACAGCGTCACCATGACAACCCCTCACTCCTGATCCTGTCACCGACACTATGACACTCTTGACAGTGTCACCATGATGACTCCTCACTCTCAGCATCACCATGACAACCCCTTACTCCTGACAGCATCACTGTAACCACCCATTACTCTTGACAGCGTCACCATGACAACCCCTCACTCCTGATCCTGTCACCGACACTATGACACTCTTGACAGTGTCACCATGATGACTCCTCACTCTCAGCATCACCATGACAACCCCTTACTCCTGACAGCATCACTGTAACCACCCATTACTCTTGACAGCGTCACCATGACAACCCCTCACTCCTGATCCTGTCACCGACACTATGACACTCTTGACAGTGTCACCATGATGACTCCTCACTCTCAGCATCACCATGACAACCCCTTACTCCTGACAGCATCACTGTAACCACCCATTACTCTTGACAGCGTCACCATGACAACCCCTCACTCCTGATCCTGTCACCGACACTATGACACTCTTGACAGTGTCACCATGATGACTCCTCACTCTCAGCATCACCATGACAACCCCTTACTCCTGACAGCATCACTGTAACCACCCATTACTCTTGACAGCGTCACCATGACAACCCCTCACTCCTGATCCTGTCACCGACACTATGACACTCTTGACAGTGTCACCATGATGACTCCTCACTCTCAGCATCACCATGACAACCCCTTAATCCTGACAGTGTCACAACAACACCCCCTTATTCCAGACAGCTTCACCATAACAACCTCTTACACCTGACAGCATCACTGTAACCACCCATTACTCTTGACAGCGTCACCATGACAACCCCTCACTCCTGATCCTGTCACTATGATATTCTTGACAGTGTCACCATGATGACTCCTCACTTCTGTCAGCATCACCATGACAACCTCTTACCCCAGTTCTCCCGTCGTGATTCCATCACCATGACAACCCCTCAATCTTGACCCCGTCACCTTGGCAATCTCTTACCACTGCTCTCTCATCTTGACCTCTTAGAGTTTTATTTTTATTTTGACATAAATCATCATTTTGTCAGACATTTTGCAAAAATGTATCACTAGTGACTTTATGTTCAAAGGCTTAATATTAGCTTTTCAAATCTTTAGCGAAACGTTCACAAAATGAACATCCATTTGAACATTCATGTGTTTAAATCACCATCTTAACTGGCTTGAAAAGTGTTTTGAAACATGACAGAGCCGTCCAGGAGCAGAATAACCTGCTCATAGCTGTGAGGACTGTGTGTTTTTGTTTGCAGTGATTATGTGCTGTGAGTGGTTTTGGTTCCTGGTTCATTTCCTTCAGTCACTGGACCGCTTGCGTTTTATTTCCAGTGTTTATTAACTAGCAGTGTAGTTCACAGTCAGAGCAGAAGTAGTCTTCTGTTGCTTTTTTACATATTAACAACTACAGACTATTTTTTTTGCAGATCTACTTTTATATTCATAGGTAAAGTAATAAATTGCATGAGTCATATGCACTATTTTAGGGTGCTTTTGTATCATTTTTGAAGCTTAAATGTCAGTGTTGATGCTCTATGAAAGAGATAACGTCATACAGGTTTGAAACAATGTAAATGACAGCAGATTTCTTTAAATGGATGAAATAACCCTTAAACTGAACTGAAGGCTTGTTATAAAATGCATGTGATGTTAGTCTTTATCTTCACAGATTAGATATTTCCCTTCAACGTCTATCAAGGTCAAAGACAAGTGACAGAAAGGTGAATGTGATAATGAACAGATGATCATATTAATGTGGATTACGGTCACACAGGCTATATCTCCTGAAACATGTCTGTTTGTGTTCATTAGTGAACTATTTCAAATCTGATTCACTTTATACAGAGTTGAGTACACAAAGCTTAAAATGATTAGAGGGAATGAAGGCCATCAGAAATGCAAAGCAAGCAAACTGGTTGCAAATTGTTTTCAACATTGATGATAATCAGAAATGTTTCTTGAACAAAAAATCAGCATATTTTCATGATTTCTGAAGGATCATGTGACACTGAAGACTGGAGTAATGATGCTGAAAATTCAGCTTTGATTGCAGGAATAAAATAAAATAAATTCACATAATAAAGAAAATAGTTATATTAAATTGTAATAATATTTCACAATACTACTGTATTTTACTGCATATTTTTTATCCAATAAATGCAATGTGAGCAGAAAGGATTTGTTTTAAAAAAAATTAATAATTGTCTAATTAATTCCCCCCAAAATGTGAAGTTGTTGTAGTGCAGCATGTTTTAGATGTGTGTTTTGATGTCTCTTTGTTTCAGTGATTAGTCTGGATGTTTTTGCTCCAGGTGTCACCAGCGAACTGATTCAAATGACTCCTGATAATGACTATAAAATGACCTGGAATTGACATTAAACTTACAGGAACCTGAACCTGCATGTCCAGCCCGCAGCAGCTCTGATGGTAAATCTCACACACACACACACACTTCAGCCGGACACTGAACTCCAGGGAATTCCTCCTAGTGAGACGAGAGCAGCTGTGTGTGTGTGTGTGTGTGTGTGTGTGTGTGTGTGTTAATAATCACACTGCAGAGACAAGGAACCGAAACCAATTTCTCACAATGTTCTAATCCTGTTCTCTGCCTCAGTGCCAGAGATAAACTAAGAGGTTAATGCAGAGTGTGTGTGTGTGTGAGTGTGAGTGTTTGAGCATTTAAAGAGATAGTTTACCCAAAAAGGATTATGTCATCATTTACTCACCCTCATGGCATAGCACAAAAAAAAAATGATGCAGATTGTTCAAATTTAAAAAACTATTTTTTGTGAAGTGAATGATGACTGGGGCCGACAAGCTCCAACAAGGACTATAAACCTTTTATTCAGCAAGGACACATTAAATTGATAGAAAAGACATTTATAATGTTACCAAAGATTTTTCATTTCAAATAAATGCTGTTCTTTTGAACTTTCTGTTCATCAAAGAATCCTGAAAAATAAAATAAAAACTGCTAATGAGATTTGAGAGCTGTGGCAGTTTGGAAAAAGTAAAATAACGAATAACTTAAATTTGGTCCTGTTTCTTACATACAGCATATTTTTTTGTTATTATTTACATACTATTCAAGTTTATATATATATATATATATATATATATATATATATATATATATATATATATATATATATATATAT
>NW_015506836.1:85213-88073 GCF_001515645.1 Sinocyclocheilus grahami | reverse complement strand
TATTAGTTTACATTTTAATTTTAGTTGAAGTTTTAGTAATGTTGTGTGCTTTTGACTTTTTTTCCTTCTATTTAAATATTACTATCTAGGGTGAATTTATTTATATTTCAGTTTAGTTTAGCTTTAGTTTTTTCATTTCAAATTAGTGCTTCTACTTTAAATTATTTCAATTAGATGCCAAGGCAACATTTCCAATTTTCATTAGTTTACATATTTATATTTAATATTTATATAAATATAAAATATTCATATTTCATTTCAGCTTTATTTCACTTAACAAAAATGTTTATATTTTAGTTAATGATAATAACCATGCTTCAGATGCATGAACTACTTGTATGGTACTTTTATGGTGTTTTCATGTTTATTTGTTTTTTTATATTTTTTATTTATTATTATTATTATTATTTAGCACAAAAGTGTCCATGACCATTCCTTTGTTTATTGTATGATTTTTAATTGTAAGCATATCTCCTTTTGTGTTCTACAGAAGAAAGACAGTCATACGGGTTTGGAGCGACATGGTAAATAATGAATTTTAATATCTGAACTATTCCTTTAATGTAGAGACCTCTAACCACCAATTAACACACTCAGGCCCTGTCCCAAATGGAACATTTCTGCCTTGTCCAAATACCCGCACTTGCGGTCTTTGCACTTGACCACTTGACTACTTCTACGATGTATTTCCTGTATTTGGTCCAAGTGTTCAAGTGAGCATGAAGACCACAAGTGTTTGTAGAACTGTTCATTACCTAATGGGACACACTAGTGTTGTAAAAACGCAAGTGTTTACAGAGTTGTATTATTATTTTCAATACTTTGCATTTTAAAATCAACTAAATGTCTGATCAGTAGTCCCTATAATAGATGACACAATTTAATTAAAGGGGTCATATGATGCTGCTAAAAAGAACATTATTTTGTGTATTTGGTGTAATGAAATGTGTTTATGCGGTTTAATGTAAAAAAACACATTATTTTCCACATACTGTACATTATTTATAGTTTCTCATTACGACCCCGGGCTGGATTCTGCTTCGTCCACGGTGAAAGTTGATGTATTCCCTTAGCGACCAGCAGAGATCAGCTCTAGGCATGACAAAGCGGATATCGTCCTCTTTTGGAAGACCAAACAAAGTAGTTTCGCTTTCACAACGAAGCACATATCGTCTTCAGGACATGGCTACAGTGTCAACAAAACTACAGTGAGACTAAAAGTTAAGCCTTCTTTCTTTGCTTGAACATTTGGGCGGCGTTATGCAAATGTTCCCACATAGTGACGTAGATATGTGGGGGTGTGTGAGAACGAGCTGTTTTAGGTAGGCGTGGCTGACTCTTAACCTTTATAAACAATATCTCTTTGGATTTGAGACTTTAGTCTTTGCAATTTTACTTTGTAGATTTTGGCCCGCATACTGTAAAGTGACTTATATATTATTTTATGTGGCTCAGGTCTGGCCCAGACACTATAGCCAGATCTGGCTGAGACTCGGCTTGGTCCCTGGGCCAAATGTGGCCCAGAAACTGCTAAACCGTCGATTTTTACAAAGCTCATCGTTCTGGAAAACGAGGTGTGCTCTGATTGGCCAGCTATCCAGTGCGTTGTGATTGGCCGAATACCTCAAGCGTGTGACGGAAATGTTACGCCCCTCACCATATTGTTGTATTTCCTCAGCGACCAGCACGGATCAGCTCCAGGCATGACGAAGCAGATATCGTCCTCTTTTGGAAGACCAAACAAAGTAGTTTCGCTTTCACAACGAAGCACATATCGTCTTCAGGACATGGCTACAGTGTCAACAAAACTACAGTGAGACTAAAAGTTAAGCCTTCTTTCTTTGCTTGAACATTTGGGCGGCGTTATGCAAATGTTCCCACATAGTGACGTAGATATGTGGGGGTGTGTGAGAACGAGCTGTTTTAGGTAGGCGTGGCTGACTCTTAACCTTTATAAACAATATCTCTTTGGATTTGAGACTTTAGTCTTTGCAATTTTACAGATCTTCTTTATGCACCAAGAGCTTGTAACACTCCAAAGAGAAAGGAAAAATTTAAATCGCATCATATGACCCCTTTAAGTGATAAAAAGCAGTTGCAAATGTTATATACTACAAAAATATAACAAAAATAAATATACTAATCTTTGCAGCAATAAAATGTGTAGCATTTAGTTTGACTACCAAATTATATGCAATATCTTATTATTATTAATATTTAACTTGCATTGGAAAGGTTTCCGTTACCTCGATTTCGGCAAAAAGTCTCACGATTTATTTCCAGAACATGATGCATGATGGGATACACTAAGCCTCGAATACGGCTCCGGAGCGGTCTTCGAGATAGTGTGGATTTAGTGTGCGTTAAGGGCCCTGCATATTTAAGACCTGGGACAGTCTTGCGCACTTACTTCCTGTCGCGCGCACGCGCTCTCAAGTGGTCAAGACCGCAAGTGTGGGCATTTGAACAAGGCATTCATGCGCACTTGTGGTCTTACGGACTGCCGCATGCTCGTGTCCGTTAAGTTCAAGAGACCGTAGGGTGTCCCATTCGTCATTTTAGCGTTCAGAAGGGTGCTCGCAAGCGCCCCCTTTGCGGCCGTTATGCGCCCTCGATCCACACTTCTGCTGAGCCTGCACTGGGGCGAGCTCCACAGCAGACTTCTACCCGACAGTCAAAGCGGTATTACGTCACGAAAGTGCGGACTCAGAGGAAGACCGGGAGGGTTTAGGGTGCCATTTGGGACAGGGCCTCAAAGACCTTGAGATAAACAATCACTCAAACAAGCCCTGCAAAACTCACACACACACACACACACACACACACACACACACACACACACAACACACACACTACTTTT
>NW_015506836.1:74906-79788 GCF_001515645.1 Sinocyclocheilus grahami | reverse complement strand
ATTTGTTGCATCCAGTGGGGACATAATTACTGATTATAATGACTTATACTGTCTTTTTACGCATTGCGTTGCATTGCATCGCGCTGTGTAAACATAAGACTCTGCATTTGTGATCAGAGAAATGACAAACAACAAGTGTTACTCTACTGCCCAAAACTCGCGTTTGAATCATCAGTGGCAAATCCTTTAAATGAAAACGTACTTACGTGAGTCAGAACTGCCGGCATTTTAGTCTAACGTTACTCTCCCAGGATCAGTAAACAGTCCTCCATAAAATGTGCTGCACACATCTGGATATTTGGGTTAAACTGTTCTGGAACAGTGTTGTAAATACAACTTAACCACTGATTTGTAGTCATGTCCTCTTTTGGAAGACCAAACAAAGTAGTTTCGCTTTCACAACGAAAAACACAGCTGCCTAGCGTGAGGGGAAGCCCCGGCTTAGCGTGTGCTGAGGCCGGGATAGAGTGAGCTGAGGCCGGGCTAGAGTAAGCTGAGGCCGGGCTAGAGTGAGCTGAGGCGGCGGGGTCGAGAACGGCGCGCCCGGTGGATCCGACGAATGAGCGGCAACCACATGTGACAGACCCCGGGCTGGATTCTGCTTCGTCCACGGTGAAAGTTGATGTATTCCCTTAGCGACCAGCAGAGATCAGCTCTAGGCATGACAAAGCGGATATCGTCCTCTTTTGGAAGACCAAACAAAGTAGTTTCGCTTTCACAACGAAGCACATATCGTCTTCAGGACATGGCTACAGTGTCAACAAAACTACAGTGAGACTAAAAGTTAAGCCTTCTTTCTTTGCTTGAACATTTGGGCGGCGTTATGCAAATGTTCCCACATAGTGACGTAGATATGTGGGGGTGTGTGAGAACGAGCTGTTTTAGGTAGGCGTGGCTGACTCTTAACCTTTATAAACAATATCTCTTTGGATTTGAGACTTTAGTCTTTGCAATTTTACAGATCTTCTTTATGCACCAAGAGCTTGTAACACTCCAAAGAGAAAGGAAAAATTTAAATCGCATCATATGACCCCTTTAAGTGATAAAAAGCAGTTGCAAATGTTATATACTACAAAAATATAACAAAAATAAATATACTAATCTTTGCAGCAATAAAATGTGTAGCATTTAGTTTGACTACCAAATTATATGCAATATCTTATTATTATTAATATTTAACTTGCATTGGAAAGGTTTCCGTTACCTCGATTTCGGCAAAAAGTCTCACGATTTATTTCCAGAACATGATGCATGATGGGATACACTAAGCCTCGAATACGGCTCCGGAGCGGTCTTCGAGATAGTGTGGATTTAGTGTGCGTTAAGGGCCCTGCATATTTAAGACCTGGGACAGTCTTGCGCACTTACTTCCTGTCGCGCGCACGCGCTCTCAAGTGGTCAAGACCGCAAGTGTGGGCATTTGAACAAGGCATTCATGCGCACTTGTGGTCTTACGGACTGCCGCATGCTCGTGTCCGTTAAGTTCAAGAGACCGTAGGGTGTCCCATTCGTCATTTTAGCGTTCAGAAGGGTGCTCGCAAGCGCCCCCTTTGCGGCCGTTATGCGCCCTCGATCCACACTTCTGCTGAGCCTGCACTGGGGCGAGCTCCACAGCAGACTTCTACCCGACAGTCAAAGCGGTATTACGTCACGAAAGTGCGGACTCAGAGGAAGACCGGGAGGGTTTAGGGTGCCATTTGGGACAGGGCCTCAAAGACCTTGAGATAAACAATCACTCAAACAAGCCCTGCAAAACTCACACACACACACACACACACACACACACACACACACACACACAAAAGACACATCAGTTCCATCATTGCTAACTTGACAGCACAGTTGGTACTTTATCAAAATAAAATACAGTGAAATACAGAGGCATCAGCGTGCCCGCCTCTGTGTCACCGTTGGAACTGAAGTACAAAGCCTATAATTTACATAATAAATATTAGTTTAGCATTCAGATACATTACATCGCAAATATGGAAATATTATGGAATATTTAGAGGTAGGATACACGAGCACAAAGCTCCATTTCGCAAACAGTTGAGTGCACAAGCCTTAAAAGTATACTCCTTTGCCAGTCTGTGAGAGAATCATTCAGAGTCAGCACATGGTCACTGTCTAGTGGGCTTTGTTTTCAAGTTCTTCTGCTGGCGGCCAGTTATCAAACAGCGTTGCATTGCTGTGGATTGGGGGTGAATTGCCTTTATTCGTTGTAAGGCCTCATGCACCGAACCGAGATGTCAGTACCGTGACGGCTCGGTACAAATACATGTATCGTTCCACCCCTAATATATATACATATATATATTATTTCATATTTAAAAATAACAATTAAAATATCTGTATAGACACTGACTTTTAAAAAATAAACCTACACTGAGAAATATTGAATATAGTACATGAGACATTGACAACTAGCCCTGTTCTCCCCTATTGCTCTATTTCCAGTTAATAATACATTGTATGATGAAATCATATTTTCATCTATTATTTTAGCTCAGCTCAAAGACATAGCGTACAGCCCTAGAAACTATAAGCAGACCATACCCCTGCAGTACACCTGGACAGGGCTGGAACAAGAGTCAGTCAAGCCTGCTGCAGAGGGCGCCATAATCACACAGCTGCGTGAAGGAGAATCTCTTCTGGAGATCCATCTAACAGGAGCCACCTTTACACCTCTGGGATTGAGACTAATGGGACAAGGCACAGGAGATCACCAAGGGGTTGCAACATTTTGCACCTATGGGTTCCTCGACTTTGAAACCCTCTCAACTTCATTAATATCAGGTGGACAGCCAAATTATGGCTTCACCTCACATTACGCCCTCTCTGAGTTCGACCTGGAGAAGCTCAGGGTTCAAGATGGGTCCATCACTATTGAACTGCACCAGGCGCTTGGAGGGGTACAATTTATGACCCGTGGGAGAGCGAGGATTTCTCTGATGGGAGCTCAACAGCGCAGGGGTGAACGAATGAAAAACAGAACCAACATCACAGGTAATATAAAATAAGGTCACATGAACTTTGCAGTAAAATAGCTTTATATGCGTATATAGGTGTGTTCGATTTGATTTGTTGCATCCAGTGGGGACATAATTACTGATTATAATGACTTATACTGTCTTTTTACGCATTGCGTTGCATTGCATCGCGCTGTGTAAACATAAGACTCTGCATTTGTGATCAGAGAAATGACAAACAACAAGTGTTACTCTACTGCCCAAAACTCGCGTTTGAATCATCAGTGGCAAATCCTTTAAATGAAAACGTACTTACGTGAGTCAGAACTGCCGGCATTTTAGTCTAACGTTACTCTCCCAGGATCAGTAAACAGTCCTCCATAAAATGTGCTGCACACATCTGGATATTTGGGTTAAACTGTTCTGGAACAGTGTTGTAAATACAACTTAACCACTGATTTGTAGTCATGTCCTCTTTTGGAAGACCAAACAAAGTAGTTTCGCTTTCACAACGAAAAACACAGCTGCCTAGCGTGAGGGGAAGCCCCGGCTTAGCGTGTGCTGAGGCCGGGATAGAGTGAGCTGAGGCCGGGCTAGAGTAAGCTGAGGCCGGGCTAGAGTGAGCTGAGGCGGCGGGGTCGAGAACGGCGCGCCCGGTGGATCCGACGAATGAGCGGCAACCACATGTGACAGACCCCGGGCTGGATTCTGCTTCGTCCACGGTGAAAGTTGATGTATTCCCTTAGCGACCAGCAGAGATCAGCTCTAGGCATGACAAAGCGGATATCGTCCTCTTTTGGAAGACCAAACAAAGTAGTTTCGCTTTCACAACGAAGCACATATCGTCTTCAGGACATGGCTACAGTGTCAACAAAACTACAGTGAGACTAAAAGTTAAGCCTTCTTTCTTTGCTTGAACATTTGGGCGGCGTTATGCAAATGTTCCCACATAGTGACGTAGATATGTGGGGGTGTGTGAGAACGAGCTGTTTTAGGTAGGCGTGGCTGACTCTTAACCTTTATAAACAATATCTCTTTGGATTTGAGACTTTAGTCTTTGCAATTTTACAGATCTTCTTTATGCACCAAGAGCTTGTAACACTCCAAAGAGAAAGGAAAAATTTAAATCGCATCATATGACCCCTTTAAGTGATAAAAAGCAGTTGCAAATGTTATATACTACAAAAATATAACAAAAATAAATATACTAATCTTTGCAGCAATAAAATGTGTAGCATTTAGTTTGACTACCAAATTATATGCAATATCTTATTATTATTAATATTTAACTTGCATTGGAAAGGTTTCCGTTACCTCGATTTCGGCAAAAAGTCTCACGATTTATTTCCAGAACATGATGCATGATGGGATACACTAAGCCTCGAATACGGCTCCGGAGCGGTCTTCGAGATAGTGTGGATTTAGTGTGCGTTAAGGGCCCTGCATATTTAAGACCTGGGACAGTCTTGCGCACTTACTTCCTGTCGCGCGCACGCGCTCTCAAGTGGTCAAGACCGCAAGTGTGGGCATTTGAACAAGGCATTCATGCGCACTTGTGGTCTTACGGACTGCCGCATGCTCGTGTCCGTTAAGTTCAAGAGACCGTAGGGTGTCCCATTCGTCATTTTAGCGTTCAGAAGGGTGCTCGCAAGCGCCCCCTTTGCGGCCGTTATGCGCCCTCGATCCACACTTCTGCTGAGCCTGCACTGGGGCGAGCTCCACAGCAGACTTCTACCCGACAGTCAAAGCGGTATTACGTCACGAAAGTGCGGACTCAGAGGAAGACCGGGAGGGTTTAGGGTGCCATTTGGGACAGGGCCTCAAAGACCTTGAGATAAACAATCACTCAAACAAGCCCTGCAAAACTCACACACACACACACACACACACACACACACACACACACACACACA
>NW_015506836.1:69576-74525 GCF_001515645.1 Sinocyclocheilus grahami | reverse complement strand
CACACACACACACACACACACACACACACACACACACACAAAAGACACATTCCATTATTATAGTCACATGCATCATATTTGTCTAAAGCACCTCACAGATGAATGCTGTATTTCTGTGTCTTCTGAACATGAGCTTTCTGACAAACATGTCATAAGATGTGACATTTAAAATTCCATTAAAAATTTTTAATAAAATATGCTGCCATGATTCATAAAGGCAAATACTTCAGGCTTGCATTTATTTCCCCGCTTAGTTATATTTTTGGGAATTTTCATATGTTTGAATTTTAAGTTGCATTCAAGTTTCATTACTTCAAAATACAAACTATATTTAGATTTTTTTTAGATACAGATTTTGGATTATTTTAGCAAGAAATATGCATCACATTGCATTTTTAGTTAATTTATGTTAAAACTGTTTTATCCAAACTCATGAAAATTTTAAATGCAATTCAAATACATAAATCGAGTATTTAGGCCTAAACAGTTCTTGGTCAAAATGCATGGTCATCACAAAACTGTGTCATTATGGCATCTACCAGCAGGGACCTTGCTAACCAGCAAAACCTTGACCTCCAGTCACCTTCAGATCACACATGTGTGTTTCTAATCCTGTGATAAGGATATTTTCCATGTGTGTGTGTGTGTGTGTGTGTGTAAGTGTGTAAGTGTGTTGGGCTGTATAAATCCATTTCTCTCTGATCTAAACTATTGGAAATCAATAGCGGTGGATTCAGCCAATCAGAGGCCATTACTGCCACAGGATCCTTTCATTTGTTCCTCTCTCTCTCTCTCTCTCTCTCTCTCTCTCTCTCACAGTCATCTGCTGATCACTCACTTTCTCCCTCCGTCACTGCACGGGTCAGAGGTCAGCCGTGCCGGTCGTGTACATGTAGGCTCGTGTGAGAGAGAGGTGAAGGAGAAGTTTATATTTAGATCCGGGCAGGTAGAGTCGACAGGGAGGAAAACAAGTAAGAATTGATCTGTTTACATGAGGGTCACGAGTGAAGAACGACCTCCAATGGCACAGAGAGAGAACATAACATTAAAACATCAGGGCATGCTACGATAAAACCACAGTAAAAAAAATGAAAAAATGCCGGTGAATGAATACATTTACTAGCTATAAACACTTTTTACTAGCCATCAAGCTATTTTTTGTTCTCTCGTATTATTTACTTAATATCAGTGTTATTTTAACATTGATGTACTATTTTTTATTTTTATATTTTCATTTTCATTTCTGTTAAAGTTTTAGTAATTTTTTTGTCATTTGTATTAGTTTTAATTTTTGTCAATTGTATTAGTTTTCATTATTATTATTATTATTATTATTTCTTTAAATTTGTTTAGTTTTAGTTAGTTTGATACTTGAAGTGAAAATAAAAAAATGTTGCCTTGGCAAGGAGCTGAAATAAAATTACATTTTCATATTTTTATATTTGTAAGTGTTACGAACTTTAAAGGTCTATTTTATATTTTAATTTTTATTATTATTTTTTTTTAAATAAAATAAGTTTTTATATATTTTATTTTATTTCTGTTCATTTTTATTTTATTTTAAGTCATGAAATGTGTTATGGTATTATTTTACGTAACAATTAAACTCCTGCTAATATATATTAATATTTTTCTGCTTTAAAATATATTTGATATTTTAATTATTTAAAATGTTTTAATAAAATACAATAAAATAATTTAATACAATATTTTATGTTTTATTTAGTTTTATTTCAGTTCATTTATTGTACTTCAAGTAATGCAAATATTGTATACAGTTTTATTTTAGTTAACCCTGCAAATATAACTATTTTTATATTTTAAAATATATTTGATATTTTATTATTTTAATTAAATAAAATGAGTTTATTATTTAATTTACATATTTTATTATATTTGTATGTTTATTTCAAGTATTTAAAAAAATATGGTTTTATTTTAGTTAATAATAACAACATGCTTATTTTGTAAATACACTGTACACACTTTGTATAAATGTACGGAGCCCACCACTAATATTGTCACCCTTGGTAAATATCAGCAAAGGCAGCTGTGAAAATAAATCTGCATGGTTTATCCTTTTGATCTTTCATTAAAAGAATTCACAAAAGTCTAACCTTTTATTGAAGTAAAACAATTGAAACAGGGGAAACTCACATTATGAAATAAATGGTTTTCTCCAATGCATGTTAGCCACAATTATTGGCACCCCTAGAAATTATTATTAGTAAAATATATCTGAAGTATATTCCCATTCATATTTACATTTTTTTTAGCACACCAGGGTGACTAGGAGCATGAAAGCGTCCAGCCATGACTTCCTGTTTCACAGGAATATAAAGATGAGGAACACAAAGGCCAAATTCCCTTAATCATCCATCACAAAGAGTAAAAACCTGATGTGAAGAACAAGAATGTTGAGCTTCACAAAATATTGGCTGCAAGAAAAGAGCTAAATGGTTAAAAATGAACCATTTCCACCATCAGGGCAATAATTAAGAAGTTCCAATCAACTAAAGATATTACAAATCTGCTTGGAAGAGGAAGAGGAGGAGAGTTTGAGTGGCAAAAGACTCCCAGTCTCCTGAGCTGAACCTTATAGAACATGAGTGTGGTGAACTGAAGAGGGGAAGCACTAACATGGAGCAGGGACTCTGAAGAGTCTGGAGAGATTCTGGGTTAAGGAATGGTCTCTGATCTCTTGCTAGGTGCTCTCTAACCTCATCAGGCATTATAGGAGAACATTTAGAGCTGTTATCGGATGTTGCAATAATTGTGGTCAACATGAACTAGAGAAAAACATTTATTGCATAATGAGATTTCCCCCCACTTTCCATTGTTTTATTCAAGAAAAGGTTAGAATTTAGTGATTTTTTTAAATGAAAGATCAAAAAGATAAACGATGCAGATTTATTTTCACAGCCACCTTTGCTGATTTACCAAGGGTGCCAATATTAGTGGAGGGCACTGTATGTACACTACCGTTCAAAAGTTATTATTTTTTTTTTAAAAATATTTTTACGATATTTTTAAGTCTCTTCTGCTCACCAAGGCTGCATTTATTTGATCAACAATACAGTAAAAACAGTAATACTATGAAATATTGTTACAATTTAAAATAACTATTTCCAATTTAATGTGTCCTTGTATACTTTATATTGTTATTATATACTGTATATATAAATGGCAGAAATAGTAAGAATAGTATACTAGTATGTTTTTCTGAAGTCAGTCAGAAGACATTATATGTAAATAAATGAACAGTGTAATGGCCCTGTGCTGTGAATTGCATTATGACGTGTTTCAAAGCGCAATGAAATCAAGCTTGCAAAGCCAGAAGCATTTGCATTCACTTACTTGCGTAGAGTATAATTCAGGCCTCATGCAGACTCTCAATAAAAGAAGCTGCGGAGAATAAACAACAGGGGAAGGTGATGCATGCCAGCAGGAATGTTTTATTTCAGCGTGATGGATGTTTCTGAAAAGACCTCTTACGGAGCTGCCAGTGAAGTTACAAAGAGACAGACAGTCAGGAGATGTCATTTTCTGTTTTCGTAAAGAGAAGCGCTCTTCATTGCATCTGCAGAGACTCCAGCGGCTTTTGTTTCAGTACCAAGGACGCGGATCTCAAGAGACATTTAAAGGCAAAAAGCTGAACGGAGGATTTAAAAAGAGCATGTGATGAGTCTGAGCAACCGATGGACATCAAGGACACACACGCGCGCGGTGAGAGAGACATAAATGACAGAAAAAATGTGTCCCATGATTCTTTTCTCTGGTTTCAAGAGTGTCTGGTGACATTAAGTTTATTGTTCTTTCCAGGACAAGGATGATGCAGCATTCAGTAAATGTGTCTTCAGACGATCATACAGAAGGCCTAGAGGTTCCTCGAGTACGGAGATGGGCCATAAGAACAAAATCATGACCAGTATAACTGTATCACTTGTTTTATTTCTGGATATCCATATACACGACAATGGAAAATAGTTAATATATTAAATAACCATGTAGCAATGCCTATATATCTTTTTTTTGCATAATCCAGTGAATGAAAGGTGAATCTATCTTCATTTTATTGTTTTATCCTTTTATTTGGAATTTGCTGGACACAAACCAAAAGATTAGGTTATCGCAAATGAATGATAACTCTGATATTAGTGCCTCAGAAAAGCATGATTTCCATGTATGGTATGATTTTGATCTGGTTCCTCAGCAAAATGAGAAAACAAGAACAATAAAACATCATCTCGTGAGGTTTTAGGCCTGAAACATTTATATGCAAGTATTTGATTGCAAATGCATTTAGCTGAACAAGTGTAGTTTCAAGTGTAGTTTTAATTCAAAATTATGCTTCAAAAGTCATGCTTCAAATCATGGTGCAATGCAAGTACGTTATTCAGCACTGGAACAATGTAACCACAGTAATATATGTTCAACAGGACAATGTGTTTGCAATTTGTTGATGAAACGTTCACATATGCATATATATATATATATATATATATATACGGTAAAAAAAAAATTTCTTGCCAAAATATATTTTAAATATATGTTAAATATATGCTGGAAAAATATATGATATGTTGTAAAAAGTGAATCTCAATTGTTATATTTTATGGAATAAAGAAAAATTAATTAATAGAACCAGAACCTGATCTTCTGAAATTTGCAGCTGGCTCTGGTGTCTCTATTATAGCTATTAAACATGAACTATAATTTGTTGTGGGTAAATCTAACGGCAGTCTTTGGTCACATTAATCTATTATTTGTTTCAGAGCAAATAGTTTTGCATGAGGGCAAAATTTCATTGCGTTATATTTTATGTAACTTCAATGCTGTACTTTAGCTACAGTGGGGAAAAAAAGTATTTAGTCAGCCACCAATTGTGCAAGTTCTCCCACTTAAAAAGATGAGAGAGGCCTGTAATTTTCATCATAGGTATACCTCAA
>NW_015506836.1:35604-69482 GCF_001515645.1 Sinocyclocheilus grahami | reverse complement strand
ATACTTATTTTACCGAGGAATTTACCAACTAATTCTTTACAAATCCTACAATGTGATTTTCTGGATTTTTTTTTCTCATTTTGTCTCTCATAGTTGAGGTATACCTATGAGGAAAATTACAGGCCTCTCTCATCTTTTTAAGTGGGAGAACTTGCACAATTGGTGGCTGACTAAATACTTTTTTGCCCCACTGTATATCAGAGCGCTGCCGTTGTACTTTTGACTGAATTGCCTAGTAACCTTTATAATGGCTGTTGTTGTTGTTGTTTATTATTCAATAAATTATATTTTATATACATAATAGTAGTTTTTATTGGGAAACAGTGTGTGTGTGTGTTCGTGATGGTGATTTTAGTGACATTGTTCCACCTTTAGATGGCGACAAGAGACTGTTACGGAAGTAATTTTTACTTTTAATAACTGCTTGTAAGACAGTTAACAAATACACTGAGTAGCGCTGTCATCGGAAATAACCCTTAACATATGAAAGGGTAGTACGACAAAGATATCGCTTTCCTCAGCGGACAATCAAACTAATGTTTTATTGTGAATATGAGTTTGAGCTGAAGAATGAATGCTGTATCAGATGCAGGTAATCACACTCGCTCAGTTCATCTCTCTCTCATAATACTCTACATAATACAGTGATACAATAAGCTTTCAATGAAGCAACTCAATGTTCCTTTGTTACTAGTACTAAAGTGACGTTTTTGAATTAGTAACGGATCTTGAGCTCAGCTGTTAAAATGTCAAACAGAGATTTGAATCTGTGGCGGAAGGAAGTAGTTCAGAACAAAAGAGTGTTTTAAAGACACTCCGTTGTTGTTTTTCTTACACACTCGTGCCATTGAAGTGTTGTATAAACGCAATATCACACTCGTAGCCATGCGATATGGCTGTATATCGGCACGCTATTACCTACGGCCGAATCACAGCCGTGCCGATATACAGTACAGCCATATCTCTCTCTCTCTCTCTATATATATATATATATATATACAGTATATACTATACATTTTAAATAAACATTACTTACAGTACTATCTGAAAAAAAATCTAGTTTATATTTAACAATGTAATCAATATTCTATTTATTAAAGCCAAGTATGAAAAAGTTAGTGTTTTTAAGCATTTTACATTTATAATTATTTATAGCCAAAATAATAACTCAAGGCAGTAACAATTTCAACAATATATATATAATTTGTTTGTGCACTTATATTCAGCTATTATTTTTAATAGTTAACTTTGAACTATTTTTGAATTTTTCGGATCTTCGGTCATAAAAGCTCAGTAAATATTGATCACAGACACAGAGATTTACTTACTATAATTCACATTAATTATTAGTCATTCATAGTTTTTCATTAGCACCTTTATCTCCACTCTATTTAAACAGGAATTGAAAATGAGTGGGAAAAAATAGTTAAGTCCATCATACTGTTTCCAATAAATAATTATAAAAAAAGGTTCATAGTACTGAGATTTGTTACAGTAATGCTAAAACTCACAGTGTATATTTACAATGCAAATACATGCTTGCAATTTGTTGGCCAAGCATTTGCATTTACATACTTCTTTAAATATGTACTGGTCTTATTTTTTGTTAGGAACAAAACACTTGCGTTCAGGTTTCCTCCGGTGAGTAATTAAGCAGCATTCAGCTCTCTTTAACATGAAAACAACAAAAACAACATTCAGTCTGCTGAGTAAACTATTATAAGCTTTAATCCCACAATATCCTGCTAACTCTTCTCTTTCCACGTCGATCTTTGTAAATGCACACAATCCCACTGCTGTGTTTTTGTATTGTGTTCCTTTATTAGCAGAAGAAAGCATATTTCAAAGGCTTTCAATAAAGTCACAATGTCAGGATAAAGAGCACATGTTCAGCCTAGAGAGAGAGTGTTTTCTGTTCGCTTTTTCCCTTCGGGATCTACAATGAAGAACAACAAGCACTCAGATGAGTTTTCCTGGCAGGCACATCCTCGCAGGCATTTCTCCCTGCTTTGCCTTTGCTGCTGACCTTGAGTCCTGCTGCGCTTTGAAAAGCGTCTTTATCTGACTGAAAAACATTGCTTTTAGAGATGGTCTCCATGAGGGTGAATTGAAGATAGAAGCTCTTTATTTACACTTTTGTCATTTGCATATTAAACACATATTGTTAAATGTATAGTTCACCCAAAAATGAAAATTTGCTAAAAATGTCCTCACCCTCGGGCCATCCAACATGTAGATGAGTTTGTTTCTTCATCAGATTTGGAGACATGTAGCATTCCATCACTTGCTCCACAATGGATGCTCTGCAGTGAATGGGTGCCGTCAGAATGAGAGTCTAAACAGCTGATAAAAACATCACAATAATCCACAAGTAATCCACACCACTCCAGTCCAAGTTAATGTCTTGAATTGTGACGTGAAAAGCTGTGCATTTGTAAAAAGAACAAATCCATCGTTAAGACCTTTGAACTTCAAACTGACACTTCTCTGCAGAATATGAGTCCATAATCCATATAATAAAGTCCATCTTCTACTGTCTCTCACATCAAAATCCACCCACACATTTGTTAAGATCTATTTGGACTGTTTTGGCTTGTAAACTGTGCTTAATCTGTGCATATTTCTCTCCTGATTCAGGCCAGATGACTTTTTCACTGAAGGAAGCATTATTATGGATAGAGGACTTGTATTTTAGTTGAAGGATTTTAAGTTAAAAAAAATGTCTTAATGATGGATTTGTTTCTTACAAACAAGCAGCTTTTCATTTCACAAAACATTAATTGATGGACTGGAGTGGTGTGGATTACTTGTGGATTATTGTGATGTTTTTATTAGCTGTTTGTACTCTCATTCTGACGGCACCCATTCACTGCAGAGGATCTATTAGTGAGCAAGTGATGTATTGTCTCCAAATCTGATGAAGAAACAAACTCATCTTCAGTTTATGGCTTGAGGGTGAGTGAATTTTCAGCAAATTTTTATTTTGGGGTGAACTATTCCTTCAAATAAACAAACATATTTGTTATGTCTTAAATTTGATTATTTGGCTTAATCTGTTTCTTGAACATTCACTTTTTCTAAAGAGGTGAAAATAAAAATGCAAAAGTTGAAAATGAACTTTTTGTTGCTTTGACAGCATAAATCACTGTCAAATGTAATCATTTTGTGTTTATGTTCAAAAAAGTTCTGAGCAAGTTTCTTTCTGCTGAAATATTTATTCCCTTTGCATTTGCTCTATTTCTTCAACTTCTAGCTCTTGAGCATTTTAAGAGCTAGTGTGAAAAAAAAATCATGATTTGTGTGTGTGTGTGTGTGTGTAACAAGGTCATGAAAGTGTTCAGAGATGTCGGCCCCTTTATTCGTCCCCTCTCGTTTTGTGTGTTTTCCTCTTGGCTAAAGGTGAAAATCCACTCAAAGTGTTCCTTCTGCTGCTGTCTGAGGCCTTTCTTTGTCTCTCAAGGTTATCAAACACTCACACAGGATGAGTGGTACTCTGGGTTCAGGAGACGGCAGACAGAAGCTGACCAAACATCTCTGGGTCAGAAAGGAACAAACGAGAAGCACTTCCACAGAAAGTTAAAGGACATGTCGGAGTTTTCAGAATAAACAGATGTGGAGGATTTTCTGTTCTTTCCACAATATTTTGCTAGTTTAATTGGATTAGATATGCAGATTTTATTGATCCAATGAAACTATAATTTTACATTTTAGAGGCTTTTAGACATCTTAAGGCAATATGCCACAGATGAATATGGTAATAGATATCACCATACTTCCCCAGTTTATTAATCACAGTAAGACTTTTAATCATAGTAAGTTTTTAGAAATGTTATTAAATAAGGCATTATCTAGAAATGCACTAATCTGTATACATTTCCAGAAATCTGCACATTGGATAAAGCCAGGTTCAAAATTCTTGTTTCATTTTGTTGAGATATTAGAGTTAAAGGTTTTTACAGAAGGGATTTTGGTTCTCTTTTTATCACCCCATATCAGAAAATACAACCAAAGATAAATATATATTTTCACCATGTGTTTTAGGAATACAATGTTTTATAAACCAGGTGAATGATATAAGAACAAAACCTCTGTAAAACGTAAAAAAAATTGGTGCATTATGTAAATGCTGCTGAAGTGGAGAGTCTTTAAAGGTATGTATTTTAAAGGGGTCATATGATGCGATTTCAATTTATCCTTTCTCTTTGGAGTGTTACAAGCTATTGGTGCATAAAGAAGATCTGTAAAGTTGCAAAGACTAAAGTCTCAAATCCAAAGAGATATTCTTTATAAAAGTTAAGAGTCAGCCACACCTACCTAAAACGGCTCGTTCTAACACGCCCCCACATATCTTCATCACTATCTGGGAAAATTTGCATAACACCGCCCAAATGTTCATGCAAAGAAAGAAGGCGTAACTTTTATTCTCGCTGTAGTATTGTTGCGCCGCCGCCATGTCGTGAAGGAGCTGTGTGCTTCGTTGTGAAAGCGAAACTACTTTGTTTGGTCTTCCAAAAGAGGATGATATCGCTTCGTCATGCCGTTGCTGAGTAAATACTTCAACTTCGCGCTGTGGATCGCCGGATCGGCTTTCACCGTGGACGAAGCGGAGTCCAGCCCGGGGTCGTCACATGTGGTTGCCGCAGGCATCACAATATGGTAAGGGGTGTAACATTTCCGTCACACGCTTGAGGAATTCGGCCAATCACAACGCACTGGATAGCTGGCCAATCAGAGCACACCTCGCTTTTTCAGATCGATGAGCTTTGTAAACATTGACGTGTTTCAGAAAGGCGGGGCATAGAGGAGAAACAATAATGTACAAGATGTGGAAAATAATGTGTTTTTTGAAACTTAAACCGCATAAAAACATTTCATTACACCAAATACACAAAATAACATTCTTTTTAGCAACATCATATGACCCCTTTAATTGAAATTTACGTATGCAAATAGATAAAGTGTAATAAAATAAACACTTAAACATGTATTTTAGGATGTTTTCTTTTTGACTACTCTGAAGGAGGACTTGTTATGAAAGTAAAATAGACCAAAATCTCAAAATTGTCTTGACTTAAAGTCAAAATAGCATAAATCAAAACTGACTATTTATCTGCATTAATACACATTTCTGGTCACCAATGGTGGGTTTATTTTATTAATTATGTTATTGATTGAGTTTAAATTGATTTGAGGTCAAATTGTATTATTATATGAGAAGAAAGAGAAATGTGGAGTGATTTGAACAGCTCATGCTAGCTAATGCTACAGTTTAGCATCATTGGCAAATATTTGACCACAGAATATTGACCAATCAGAATCAAGTAATCCAGAGATTGGTGTGGGCTATATAATACTGATATAAAGCATCTTTATACATAATATTTGAATCTAATAAATACTACAATCTAAACAAATCACGTTTATTTCTTGACGCTGGGATGCTGGTTTAAGCATAAACCAGCAAAGGACCAGCTTAAACTAGCATCCCAGCGTCAAAACATACCTAACCAGCATATGCTGTTTTTTTCAACAGGGTGTTGCTAGCATTGCTCCGTTAATGTAGTGTTGCATGTTTATTGTGACATTGCACTTTAACTAATAGTGTCAAATAAAGTTTTTCTCACTGCGTATGAACCCAGCGAATTGGAAACGCAGAACATAAGCTGTCTGGCAACTACCGCCATCAAACATCAAACTTTTACAAAAACAAAGGAGGAGACGTGTCTTTTCAAGCTCCGGCACATCACACTTGAGAAACAGCCAGCTGACAGACTGACTGACTTTGAGGAGAGGTCACTTTTCAAAAGTTTGTCTGAGGGATTTCAGCAAAGCTCGTTTTTCCCCCCACCGTCCCACAGGAAACCCCAGAGGCTGGTGCAGTGTCGGGGTTAGGATACGCCCCAGTGCTTTATATTAATGGTGACTTTGGAGCTCATAACGCCGATTCTCAGGGTTACAGCCCCCCGGGCGCCCACTGAGCGGAATACGGAAAGAGAGATGGGAGCAAAATCGAGGCGGTAAAAAATCAATTTCCCCTGCCATCCGTCCTTCCTGGTCACCAGGGTCCCTCTCGCTCTCTCTCACTCAAGGTGAACCAAGCACGGGGTCTGTCATTGCTGACCCCGTCACTAATGATTTCAAATGATGGTCTCACACTGGAAACAATAACGACATCACCTCTGTCTCTCTCTCTCGATCAGAGAGGGCACCTTTATTCATCGGCAGGTTGCCATGACGCCCGCTGGGAGAAAAAGTAAGCGTGCTGCCTGTGATCAAGGGCTCCAGCAACACCCCCACCCGCGCACAGGGCACCGCTCTTCGTTACCGAGCTTTCCTTATGACTTCGATGACATTAGCAGGAGGAACGTCCTGCCGATACATCCTCCAGCACTGGTCACTCAGAGACGGGTTCGCTTTGAAAAATGGCTGCGTTTCATGTGGCTTTTAAAAGAAAAGCTTCACTCCAGTGAGAGAGAAAGAGAAAGAACGCCACTACTCACTATTAAACTTATTTGTTTGCTTATTTAGTTTAGTACCTTTCATTCATGCAAAACCCGAGCAGAACATATTTCTCCATTTAAATGATCATTTGTAAACCCATATATTGTCCTATTACTTTTTTTCCTACACATATGGTTTCACAGCAATGGCTAACAAACAAGTGACAAATAAATTAATTTGTACGTGGCATTGATTACGTCTACGGTCATAATCAATAGATGTGCCAAAACATCTCTTTTTAATGCCATTTAGGCATATACCTTCTGAAAAAAATAACAGCTAAAACCAGCCTTACCCTGCAAACATGTCCTTGCAGGGCCCATGCTGGCATTTTGCGTGCACAGTGGGCTAGGGCCAGCCCACACCAAACCTAAACAGGCCCACCTCACAGACTCACCTTAGGCTCTCTGTGAGCAGGCCACACTACCGGACTGCCCACATTAATCCTATGATGGCCCAGTGTGGGCCAGCCCATTCGGGCCCAGAGCAACTTTTGTATCCTTTGGGCCCATGCAGATTTTGTGTAGGCAGCCCTGTAATGCAACTAGGAGAAAACAAACAACATTGACTGGCCATTCTTTAGCCACTCAATTGAAGTGGAATGGATCAAACCAAAAGAGACCTTTTCAGGATCTGTTGTTTCATATAGGCCAGGGATCCTCAAATCTGGCTCACAAAATCCACTTTCCTGCAGAGTTTAGTTCTAACCTTAATCAAACACACCTGAGCATACTAATCAAAGTCTTCAGGATCATTAGAAAATCACAGCTGGGTGAGTTTGATCAAAGTTGGTGCTGAACTCTGCAGGAAAGTGGATTTTTTGATGTGCCATATTTGAGGTGTAACGAGACAATTAATATGAATTTTGTGGGCAGTTTTATTCCTTACCACTAGGGGTGCTAGGGTGTTTTAGGTCTCCTTAAGTAAAGCCATGTGGGTAGAGGGAGTTAGCAAGTGTATTAGTCTGTGAACCAGTTGTCTGATCCACACTCCGGAGCAGATGGTGGCGGTAATGCACCAATTACGCTGGATGCCAACCGCCGTTAAACTTTAAGAAGAAGAAGAAGAAGAAGAGGAAGAGGGAGTTAGCAATAGCACGCAGCAGTAGCCAGCATGGCTCACCTGCTCAACACATTGTGCTGTGTCCTGGTTGGGAAATGTGTCATTTCAAGCCCAGTCTAAAGTAAGGAGGAGTTGTTGTTTTTTTAAAGTGTACATTGCTGATGTTTTTTGCAGAGATGTTACATGTTGCTTTGCAACGATTTGTATCGTGAAAAGCACTATACAAACAAACTTGAAGTGAATTGAATTGAAAAATCCATGCCGAGATGTCCGCCAGGCAGCCTGAGATCCGTGCAGCTACTGTTGGATCATCTGGTTGAAATGAGAGCTGGAGCTGTGTGTTATCAGCATAGCAATGGTAGGAGAAGCCATGAGCCTGTATGATGGGACCAAGTGATGTAGTGTATATGGAGAAGAGGAGGGGTCCAATAACTGATCCCCGAAGAACCCCAGTGACCAGTGATGTGCTTTGGATACCTCTCCTCCCGAGGCCACCCTGAAAGACCTACCAGTGAGATAGGATTCAAACCAGCGAAGTGGAATCCCTGTGATGCCCTGTGATGAGAGGGCAGACATGAGGATCTGGTGATTGACAGTGTCAAAAGCAACAGATAGATCCATCAGAATAAGAACTGATGATTTGGAATCATCTTTTGCAATCTGCAAGGCTTCCGTGACTGACAGTAGCGCAATCTTAGTTGAATGACCACTCTTGAAACCTGACTGGTTAGCGTCCAGGTGGTTGTTCTGTGAGAGAAATAATGATACCTGGTTGAAAACAACTCATTCGAGGGTTTTCACTATGAATGGAAGGAGAGAGACAGGTCTGTAGCTTTCTATAAGAGAAGTGTTTAATTTAGGTTTTTTGAACAGTGGGATTACCCAAGCCTGCTTGAATGCAGTGGGGAAGGTGCCTGTGAGGAGAGATGTGTTGATGATGTGTGTGAGTGCTGGTAAGAGTGTATGAGAGATTACTTGGAGGAGGTGTGAGGGGATTGGGTCTAGAGGGCATGTTGTAAGCTGGCTGGAGAGGAGAAGTTTTATACTTCTGCCTCAGTCAGAGGACAGAAGGAGAAGATGGGAGTTTTAGCAGTGGGTGTGGTCGGTTTGAGGTCCTGTGTGTTTGGGGCTGAGAATTGACTACTGATTGTTCTAGTTTGTCTGTGAAGAATGTGGCAAAATCATCAGCTGTTATAGAAGTGGTGGAGGTGGACTGGAGGAGAGAATTGAATGTTTTGAAGAGATTACGTGTGTCTGGAGCACTGTTGATCTTGTTGTGAAAATATGAAGATTTTAGCGTGACATTGTGTCCTGTTCATTGTGGTGTCTGAAGAAATTTCACTTAAATTTTTTCTTGCATTGCATTGTTACACCCTCTGTGTTCCTTGCTTGAATCTACTGAGCCATGCCCATGGTACAAATTAAACGTGATGATAAAAACCGTGTAAAGCAAAACAATGGTATGAAAGTGTAGAGCAGTTCATGAACAAATTACTCTTATTAACAGATTCTTGTGGGTGAATCAAATATACAGTGAAAGCCACATAGTCTGATTTACAAATAAATTACTCTTATGAACCAATACTAATGAGTGAATCAAGTGCACACCGTGCAACCAGCGTAAGTCCGATTTACGAATGAGTCTCTTGAGGAATCGTTCAAAAAGTAGGTCTGCCTCAGTATGATGACTGCTTCATCCACATGTAGTTTATATTATAAATAACTATATGTTTATTTTCACATTGAAGGTGGCAATCCTAATTTAGGATTTTTAAATAAACATTTTTGGGGCGACTTCATCATACTGCGAGCAGAAGCGCGAACAAGTGGGCACCAGGTGCACAAGACAGTGATGTAGCCTACGTACAACACCCAGGGTCACGTTATCCTAATGGGTAACATGGGCTGCAGCCCAGGGCCCCGAACACTAGGGGGCCACCGAGTCAATTCTCTTTTGAAATTTATATTGCCAACCGTTCCATATAATACGAAATCGTCCCGTATTTAAGGCATCAGTTTGTCCTGTATTTGCAGGCATACGCCGTAAGACCACCTAGAGACCATACAAATAACAAATAAATTATTCTTTTTCCAAAGCATTGTTTGAATTGCGAATGTAGCCGCTCAACAAAGGCTTTAAGACCAAGCGAAGTCCTCTGCCGCCTAGTCGCTCCCACTTCACACAGCGAGTGGGACTCGTGTTTTGATTTCTGCAAATCAGTTTGGTTGAATGTAAAGACATGATTATTCATCGTAAGCACAACATCCAGCTAGAAAACATACTATCTACATTTTACTATTTGCAATAGTTGGACCGAGGCCAGGGAATAACCTTCCTTTATCTGTGAAAGCTTCAAATTCTGTCTATGAGTTTAAACTAAATTGAAATCTTATTTTCTTATTGGCTTTTTAAACTTTGTGTTGAATTATCTTTTGAGTTTACTGTGATGCTATTATTTTTACTGGTTTTTATTTTATATGTACAGCACTATGGTCAACTGCTGTTGTGTTGATCAATAAATACAAATAGCTGAGGGAAGATGTATTTCACTATTGTAAGTTAATGTTGTTAAATAGAGAAACAAAATTGATCAAACGTAAATGATGACCATGTGACCTTTTAGCTAATTATTGTAATAGTAGCAACAGACACTCACTTAAATTACATTTTTCACAAATTCTGTTTTATTTTTTCCAAGTTCTGTATTCATGATGTGAAAACACCACAAGCATCACGTGTGATTGACTTTGTGTGGTTGATGAAACTGTGACATGCAGAACATACAGACTTCATATTTAAATATCAGTCATTTGTTGTTAAATATTCACAGACACCAAAATGGTCAAATTCCATCACATTCCACTTTATAGAGTTAAAGGCAACATGAAATGGAAATATTCTAATGAAATGACTTCTCGAGACAGAAACATGTAGAATGCAACCTTAAATACTGCAATATAATATAATAATCAAATATACTAAAAATATTTGTCAATTTTGATTTATTTGTGACTTTAACTAAAACAAAAACTATTCAAATTATTTCCTTTAATTGAAATACTGCTAAATGAATGAATAAATGAACTTGAAAAACAAACTGCAAACGGAAATTTGAAAATACATTCAAGCACTAAATTGACTCAAACTGAAATACATATAAATTAAAGCTAAATAGAAATATACAGGTATACATTTAAAAAAAATCACAAAATTAAAACTTAAGTTAAAATAAAATAAAAAACTGGGAAAATATAAAAAGCTTCAAAATAAAATAACTATTTAAAATTATTATTGAAAATAATTTGAAACTTTTTAAAATAAAATTATAATTTAGAAGAAAAACAAACTTAAACTTGGCAACTAACTGAAAATAACTTGAAATATGGAGTGTAATAAAACTGAAATCAATTAAAGCTAAATAAATAATATATATATATATATATATATATATATATATCACTAAAACGTAAAAATTTTACTTAAACTTTTAACTGAAATTAAAATAAAACACTGGAAAAATAATGAGGCTAGTTGTGTTTGGTTGAGAGTGATGGAAGTGGATTCAGGCCGGCTTGAATTGGTTGTGGCTGGTTTAGGTTGGTTCAGGCTGGGTTAAGTTGGTCGAGGCTGACGTGTTGTATAGTGACATGGGAAGTAATTACTGACAAGACTCTGGCGAAGCCTCGGGCAGGAAGCTGTGAACCTGTCAACTGACTCGCTCACTGAGGAACACTGGATGTGCCCTGCAGCTAACGTCTGTCTATCTCACACACAGACACTCTCTTTCTCTCTCTTACGCACACACAGACACGCACACGCAGACGCAGACACGCAGACGCAGACACGCAGACGCAGACACGCAGACGCAGACACGCAGACACAGGCACAGGCACAGGCACAGGCACAGGCACAGGCACAGACACACAGACAGACACACAGACACTCTCTCTCTCTCTCTCTCTCTCTCTCTCTCTCTCTCACACACACACAGACACTCTCTCACGCACATGCGCACACACACTCATGCACGCACACACAGACACTCACTCAACCAGACACACACACAGGGTTCTTCTGCAGTTCAGCCCATCCTTCTCATGTTTCCTGACTTCTTATAGAGCTCCTATTTCAAAACTACAGCTGCAATATCACTCCAGAATTCCTCTCAAAACATTCATGTTTGTATCTGGTTATTTACCACGTTAATCACTGACTTTGGTAAGTGAATTTCACAAACAATCTCGAAGAAATGACAAGTTTCGACAAATTGAATTAAACATTAAATTTTGAAATAGAAATAGTGAAAGTAGTGTTTTCTTATAAAACGTACTTCAGTGATTTTTCGATCAACTTGGGAAAAAACATAGTTTTACAGTGTAGAAGACATCGTGCCCTGTGAAAAAGTTGTATGACAAGCATGGTTAAAATAGATAACTAAAAGTAAAACCATAAAACTCACCTAAAAAATACTTGGGGGGGAAAAATGTAAACTTTAATTCAGCTAGTTGCCAAGGAATATTTCTCATTTTCTTTTGGTTTAGCTTGAAAAAAAATATATAATAAAATATAAAAATGATGAAAAATGTTACAAATATATCAAAGAAATATGAATTAAATATGACATAAGAAATTATAATAACTATATATACACAGAAAAAAATTATAAAAATGTATGAATATAATGAATAAAACCAAGAAAATTAATGAATAAAACTTTTAAAGCCCCTATTATGCCATTTTTAAGGTTCCTAATATTGTTTTGGGAGTCTCCTACAATAGGACTACATGCATGCAAGGTCAGAAAATGCTTTCATTTTCTAAAAATATGCATTTAATATCACACAATTTTCCAGCGATTCTCAAACGATTCGTTCGAAGCAGTTTAAAGATTCAGTCTCTCTAAACCCCTCCTTTCCGTGAGCCTGCTCTGCTCTGATTGGTCAGAGGGCCCAGTCTGTTGTGATTGGTCTACCGCGTGCAGCGCATTTCGGAAACTATACACCTATTTCAATAGTTCTGTATTTTGAACGCTCTATAGAAAATATAAACATCTATTATTTATCATACTTACAGGTTGTGATTCAGTGGAGCAGCTGGTCCAAATAAACAGGATACTGATCCAGCTTTCAACAGCAAGCGTTTCGTGAAATCCGAGATTGGAGAAAAATGGAAAATACAAAAATTTAAAATAATAATAAACTATAATAGTATATCAATGATACTATTAATAAACATTATAATGGAATATAATAGTACACTGCTAAAAAAAAAAACTGAACAAAATTACTAAACCTTAAACTAAAAATGTAAATAAAAAAACGGAATTCAAAATATGAATGAAAACTGTAATAGTATATTAATGATACAACTAATAAATATTTTAATTGTATATAAATTATAGTAAAATAAAAAAAATGATTAACTTAAAATTAAAATAATGTAAAAAAAACAAGAAAAACTAAACAAATAAAAATGACAAAAACACACCTTTACTTTAAGTAAAATTAAACTGGAAAATATAAAAATGATAATACCATATTAATGATACTATTAATATTATAATAGTATATAAATAATATATATCAGATATGAGGAGAGACCTGTACTGAGATTTCCTCATGAATATCTGAATATCAACTAACTAATTATAATTAGTTTAGAATTTTTTTATAGTTAATATTTTGAATATTTCTAATTTTCATTTTAGTTAAAGATTTAGTCATTTTGTTGTGTTTTTGTCATTTTTATTGGGTTTAGTTTTTAAAAATATGTCTCCTGTATTTAATTTTATTTTGGTTTCAGTTGGCTGCAGAAATGGACAGTGCTTTCTGGAACCGTCTCGCCTCCCTCATTTAGTCTCTTTCCATCCCCGACTCATTTTGCGCTGGTGTTCTTGGCTTTCAGTGGCCAGTGAGAGGTGTAAAAGCCTGTGGTCCAGGGCTCCATCAGGGCAGATTTGCCCTCTTCAGACGTCTATTTCAGGTGATAACGTCTGAGCACCAGCTGAGAGCTCTGGAGCCGCTGATGGTTTGGGATTTCAGGACTATCTGTCTGAATGTTTACAGCATTTTCTGTCAGTCTGTGGAGGTTTACATCTGTCTGTTATAGTTTGCGTCTGTCTGTAAAGATTAAATGTGTCTGCACATTCAATTTAACTGCCTGCACGTCTACTGATTTCCAGATTAATTCAACAATTTAACAATTAAAAACTGAGAATTTTTAATTTGCCTAAGAATTAGGCAAATGATTAATATTATTTTGATAACATTGTTTTATTAAGATCATTTATTTTATACACTTAAAAAGTGTTTATTTTAAATAAGTTAATAAATGCAATTATGTTTTAAAGAATTAATACTTGTAATGATTATTTTAATAATTATCAAATTGAATTAATTCAATGTTAATAATAAAATTAATTATTGTTCATTGGTGTCTTTTATCTTGTCTTTTATTTCTGTTGCATGTATAAAAGTATAAAGTCATTGAAATTAGTGAAATCATTCTCCAACATATTGGACCTTTCTAATAATTATAATATAATTTAAATAATAATAATAATTTATTTAAGTATTTATTTGTATATAATTCAAGATTTAATTATTTCAAAAATACTTTATCATTTATGTAATAATTAAAACTAATAATTATGCTTGATGAAACTGAATTATTAATTCAGAGTAATTAATACAATCACTGGTGTATTTTATCTCATTCCTGTTGCATGAATAAAAATAATAAGCAAATTAGTAAAATAGCTTTCTGACCTACAAGGCTTGCCTAATAATTATAATTTAAACATTAATAAACTATAAATAATAACAAATAAATGATAAATAAACATTTTTATTTAAATAATTTATACTTTATGATTTGTAATTAAAATTAGTAATTGCATTTCTAATTGATCAAATTGAATTATTAATTTGATGTAATTATTCAAATTAATTATTGATCATTGGTAACTTTTAAATCATTCAAATTAGTCAAATCAGTCTACGATCTATTGAACCTGTATAATTATTTTAATTTAAACTAATAATAATAATAATATATTTATTTATTAAATAATTATTATAATAATTAATATTACAGGTGGGTTATATGACAAAAGAAACATCTTGTATTTTGATAACTACATCCCATAGATGCTTTAGAAAGGTGCATTGCAACAGTGAATGTGTTCAAATGCACAATTGTATACCAATTACTCTTAATAACCCAACAATGTCCTGAAAACACCATAAACAGTGTTATTTTACTAAGCAAAGGTCGAACCAGTTTAAGCAAAACTTGTAAATGAGCTGAATCTTAAAAGCTATCGTGGTTTTGTTGTCCATGTAAACACTCTCAGTGTAACACCAGCGGCGTCCCATCGGCCCGTGTTTCTGTGGATGTATGAGAAACAGACAAGCGATCACAGACATTAATTACAGATGCGTTCGTTAGGGAACAGACTCAAACGAGTGGTGTGTTCATCAGATCTGCAGCCAGACACACTGGATCGCTCTGTAATGACACTTCAACTCTCATCCCACTGATGGAGGGACAAACACACGGCCAGACGCTCTAAAACACTCTGACAGCTGATTTTAAACGCACTAGAAGAGTCCTGTGCAGGTCCGGTCCAGTCCAAATCACAGTGGATTTTAGCCAAGAATTGCCCATTTGTTCACATACCCTGTCAAATGCGGCTTTACGTAGCTCAACGGCTCTGAACGGCTCTAGCCCAAGCTGTGATATAAACGAACGCTATTGGCCATTTTAAAAAGGGGCGTGGCTGCTTGATATGTCCCGCCCTGTCTTCCTGTTGCAGTTAAAATGACGTCAACACAGAGTAACGCTGTGGGTTTCTAAGCATTTCAGGGGACCTTTAATGTAACATTAAAAGTAAAAAAAATGGTTTTATGGGGCCTCAGCAACTTCAAAGGGCTAAATGGCTTCAAAGGATTTCAAATAAACTTTAGCTTTAAGTATAGGCTGAAACGGTTAGAAATCAAGATGTAAATTTACATCATATTTCCCATTCTTTTGCCTAAAGAAACAACTACCACTGTTATTTAATAACTACGGTTTCCAAGGTCGTGGAAAACCTGGATATATGAGGGAATTCTAAAAAGTGTCATTTCTTGAAATTAATAACTTCGGATGTTAGGGAGCACTGCAAAAATATCAAGTGCAACGTGAGTTTAAGTGCTGCCTTACATTTTTTATTTAAAACAAACAGGTGCCAAAGTCTGATAATTTACAAAAACTGACAGAAATGACAGAAATCAATACAACTTAAAAGAACACAAACAAAGATGCTATGAACACATTTGACTGTGTAGTGAGTCTCCTGCCTGTCAGAGGCAGCGAAAATAAAGCACTCTCAGAAAAAAAAAAAAGAGGAGGTCCAAATTCTGTCACTGGGGCCTTTTTAAAACTAATATGTATATATGATAACAGATCACTCTAAATTGTAATGTAGACACATGCATTTTCTGTAAAGCAGCTTTGAAACAATGTGTGTTGTGAAAAGCACTATACAAATAAATCTGAATTGAATTGAGCTTTAGATATTAATGTGTCTTCAAGATATTAATATGCTTTATGGGGTAAATAAGGTACTGTTTGAAAGGATACTGCCACAGCGATGGCTTTTGTCTGCCTTTTTGTCTGTGAGGATCTGAGACTCTTGAAAGTGCTGAGAAAGAGAGACTAACAGAGACAGAGAGGGAAGAGTGTGATCTCTGATAAAGACTGATCTGAGGTCAGACGTGTCAGAGCGAGCAGGTTCAGACAGGAGCAAACAAGGTGAACAAGAGATAACGGATATCAGAGGACAGCAAATAAATGATCAACTGTCCTCCCAGCCTCAGTGTGTGTGTGTGTGTGTGTGTGTGGCTGTGTTACAGGACATTTCTATTCAGCAGTAGCATTGAACCACTGCTATGTGTGTGTGTGTGTGTGCACATTTTTGTGACAAGTGAGGACATACATTTGTATAATGACAAAGATATGACATGGGTATTACAAGGAGAAAGTGACTTTTCAGGACATTACCCCATGTCCCCACTTTTCAAAACGCTTATAAATCACACAGAATGGAGTGTACTGAAAATCTGAAATAGCACAAAGTCTCCTGTAAGGGGTAGGTTTAGGGGTAGGGTTGGTGTAGGGCAATAGAATATACGGTCTGTACAGTATAAAAACCATTACGCCTATGTCCCCACTTTTCACAAAAACAAACCTGTGTGTGTGTGTGTGTGTGTGTGAGTGATGAAGCCTTGCTCACCAAGTCTGCATTTATTTAATTAAAATACAGTAAAAACAGCAATATTGTGAAGTCATTGTAATATGCTTATTTGCTGCTCAAGAAACATTTCTGATTATTATCAATGTTGAAAACAGTTGTGCTGCTTCATGTTTTGGTGGAAACTGTGGTACACCGCTGTAACGAATCAGCTCATGAGAAATATGAGCGGGGCCTTTAAGGTCGGAGAAGATCCCCGCCTCTCAAGATGGGCTTGTCTAATGAGAAAGATGGAAATTCCAAGCGGGAGGTGGCAATTGCTGGAGGGTTTTACGACCCTTTGTCTCTAAGCATGGTAATTTGCAAATGGACTTCGAAAATTATGAATGAATCGAAAGTACTAACGATTCTCAGGACCCTAATATATATTGCCTATGTACCAACATATAATATACACGCTTGTTTCGATCATAAGAAGGCGAATTCATAGATACTAAACAAGGTAGGATTACATATAGTGAAAGGATGACAGAAATGGGTTCCCTCATAAGCATGCACAAAATAGTCTAAAAATATCAAAGACAACATACACCATGACCTGAAGGATACACTGTTCATTCAAAGAGAGGTTTTCCTATGAATTAATTAGTAGAAAAGTCAATTTATACTGTGCATTTGCCTCTTGCTATGGGACATTTTCCCTGGTCACATTCCATGAGGTTGTAAACGTATCTGGTGTCAGGGTTGCCATGGTTACCAGGGTCCGGGGGTGTTACGCCTTTCAGGAGGAAGGGTCCATAGGTCCTCATATGGCTTGCTAACTGAGGGGTGTTACAGAGTATTTGTTAAATCTAGCTAACAAAATATATATTGTGTGTTTGATTGGTCCAGACGCTACACCGCTATTCAAAAGGTTCGGAGATCCAAAACTTTGATTCATCAAGGATGCTTTAAATTGGTAAAAAACCGACAAAACTGCTGTTGTTTTAAACTTTCTATTCATCAAAGAATCCTGAAAAATAAAATGTATCTCAGTTTCCACAAAAATATGAAGCAGCACAACTTTTTTTTAACATTGATAATAATCAGAAATGTTTCTTGAGCAGCAAATCCGCATATTAGAATGATTTCTGAAGACTGGAGTAATGATGCTGAAAATTCAGCTTTGATCACAGAAATAAATTACATTTTAAAATATATTCAAAAGAAAACCGTAATTTCAAATTGTAATAATATTTCAATTTTTTTAGCATATTTATAATCAAATAAATGCAGCCACTGTGAACATAATTTATTCCTTAAACATGCAGTTTTGGAAGGTTAGAGAAACTTAAAGCTGATTAGTGTGCATACAAATATACAAAAATGAAAGATAATAAGTTGAGGAAAAATAGTATAGTTATTGTTTAGCCAGGTTTAAATGCAAGTTCTGCTGCAAAAACTGAATCCTGATGAAAACACTGTGACCTCACTGAAACTAATCTGAACCATAAACCAGAAGACTCTTCAGACACACACACACACGTTCAAATCCCCTCTGCCCTTCAGTGGATTGGTGTGAGGAAAAGTCTGAGCATTTTATGAATTTCCATGACCAGCGAGCGGCGTGGCTCATTTGGGGCATCTGTGATTGACAGACGTGGGACTAGAGCATATTGAGCTTGATTGCGGGCAGGAAAACCTTACAGTGAATGAATATTCAACAGCACCTGTCTGAACGCTGCTCAAACAATACCTAGACGCTGAAGTATCCAAACAGAGCCAGAGATTTTCCCTGTGAGCTGTGAGAGAGGGAGCAGTCACACTAGAGAAATGATTTCAGCCCAAACCAAGCGCCGATTTCTCTCTGTTAGCTTTGAGAACTCATACGTGCTGAAGCATATTTCTGCCATGTAAAAAAAGTGCTTTGCTAAGTCATAATTATGATAAAAAAATTAAAAGTTGACTTTAAAAGTTGAAATTATGACATACTAACTCATAATTATGAGATAAATTTAAAATTAAGAGAAAAAGTTGAAACTGGCTTTAAAAGTTGAAATTATTATATACTAAGTCATAATTATTAAATTAAAAATTAAAAATTCTGAGATGACTTTAAAAGTTGAAGTGACATACTAAATCATCATTTTGAGATTAAAAGGTATAAATTGACAAAGTCATAATTATGAGAAAGTCAAAATGACTTTAAAAGTTGAAATTATGACATACTCATAATTGAGATAGTCAAAATTAAGAGATAAAAAGTTGAAACTGGCTTTAAAAGTTGAAATTATGATATACCAAGTCATAATTATTAAATGAAAAATTCAAAATTATGAGATGACTTTAAAAGTTGAAGTGACATATTGAGTCATAATTATAAGATAAAAAGTAGAAAATGAATTTAAAAGTTTAAATTATGACATACTAACTCATAATTATGAGATAAAGTCAAAATTAAGAGATACAAAGTTGAAACTGGCTTTAAAAGTTGAAATTATGATATACTAAGTCATAATCATTAAATAAAAAAATCATAATTATGAGATGCTTTAAAAGTTGAAGTGACATACTAAGTCATAATTTTGAGATTAAAAAGTATTAAATTATGACAAAAAGTCATGATTATGAGATAAAGTCAAAATTGACTTGGAGAAGTGATTAGTCAGAAGAGAAGGTGGTGGCGCATACATGTTTGCTTAATACTTTGTTTCTATTTCTGTTGTTTAGATTTTTATTTGACGCTAGGGAGGATTATTTCATTTACTATCTATTTCTATTTTTCTTTCATTATAATTTGTATTTTGATTGCACTTATTTGTAATTAGAATAATAGCCGTCTAACTAAGAAGAAGCTTTTGATATTTGTATTGCTGGTTCACTGCACTTAAGTGGCAAACTGTCCTGCAGTAGTTTTGATTTGAGCCATTCACAATAGGTCTTTGGTGTGCTAAGTGTGAAAGCGTGCACAGCTGTTTTCACTTCAGAGTGGATAAGCTGTCTATTTATTTGTTATCTGTGCACTGTTGCGGAAGCGTCCAGTCCTCATGTTCAGCCGCCTCATGTGAAGACCGACTCGGGTAAAGACCTGCAACTCCACCGAGCAAGGACACCGACAAAGCACTTAAGTATCTTTTATTTTCCCTTTTACACACTCTCATTTTTGCCCTCTCTTTTCCACATCTATCATGTGTTTCCAATACATTCCTGTTGTCTCTCAACAATGCTCTAATTTCAAACCCAGACGGCAATGCAATATTGCTAACCCGCATTCTTTCTGCACCTCTTCTACTGCACCGCTCTCTTTTTCTGTGGGTCTCTGGAATTGTCAGTCAGCTGTCAACAAAGCAGACTTTATTCCAGCAATTACACATTAGTATCTTGGGCTTAACTGAGACCTGGATTCATCCAGAAGATTCAGCAACCCCTGCTACTCTCTCTATCAACTTCTCATTCTTTCATACCCCCTGTCAGATTGGGAGGGGTGGGGGTACTGGTCTTCTAATTTCTAATTTCTCCAGTTATTGCTCAAACTGGAAATACTCAACTCACTCTTTCCTAAGCAATAATAACTCATTTGAATCTCATGCTATTACGGTAACAGCTCCTATAAAACTCCATGTTGTAGTAATTTATCGCCCTCCTGGTCAACTGGGCACCTTTATAGAGGAGCTGGATGGGCTGCTGTCCTCATTCCCTGAGGATTGTTGTCCACTTGTAGTCTTTGGCGACTTCAACATCCATCTGGAGAAGCCTTATGCTGCAGACTTCCACTCACTCCTAGCTTCATTTCATTTCAAACGGCTTACCATCACAAGCACAAGCACCAATCAGGCAACCAGCTTGACGTAATTTACACACTCAATTGTATTGCAGACAACATTTTAAAAAACCCTAGACATCTCTGATCATTTCTTTGTAACATTTAACATACATCTTCCTACCTGTGTAACACCAACCCCTCAACCGGTTAATTTTAGGCAAAATCTATGCTTCCCTTTCACCCTCCCGTCTTTCCTCTGTAGTGTCTTCCTCTCTTCTCTCTCACAACCATTTCTCATCTCTCGATGTGAATGCAGCAACTGACGATTTATGCTCAACTTTAACTTCTTGTCTAGACGATATATGTCCTCTCTCCTCCAGGCAAGCACGTGCTACCCTTTCTAACCCCTGGCTATCTGATGTTAGGTCCAAACATCGGTCCAAACTCAGGGTAGCAGAGAGAAAATGGTGCAAATCGAAAGATCTGTCAGATCGGAGTATGTATCAGTCTTTGCTTTCATCTTTCTCTGCTGAAGTCCATACTGCCAAATCCTTTGTTTTTCCACAACAAGATCAACAGCACTTCAGACACACTTACTCTCTTCAAAACATTCAATTCCCTCCTCTGTCCTCCTCCACCACCACTTTAACAGCTGATGATTTTGCTACATTCTTCACAGACAAAATTAAAAACCATCAGCAGTCAGTTCTCAGCTCCACACACACAGGAACTCAAACCAACCACATCCACTGCTAAAACTCTCCTGTCCTCCTTCTGTCGCCTCAGTGAGGCAGAAGTATCGAAAGTTCTCCTCTCCAGCCATCCTACAACAAGCCCTCTAGACCCAATCCCCTCACACCTTCTCCAAGCAATCTCTCCTACACTCTTACCAGCACTCACACATATCATCAACACATCTCTTTTCACAGGTATTTTACCCACCACATTCAAGCAGGCTCGGGTAACTCCACTGCTCAAAAAAACTACATTAAACACTTCACTTGTAGATAGCTACAGACCTATCCCTCTCCTTCCATTCATAGCAAAATGAATGGAAGGGATCCACTTCACAGGGATTCTACTTCGCTGGTTTGAATCCAATCTCACAGGTAGGTCATACATGGTGGCCTGGGGAGGGGAGCTATCAAAGCATATCAACTGGTCACTGGGGTTCCTCAGGGATCAGTTCTCGGACCCCTCTTCTTCTCCATATACACTACATCACTGGAACCCATCATACAGGCTCATGGCTTCTCCTACCATTGCTATGCTGATGACACACAGATCTTTCATTTCAACCAGATGACCCAACGGTAGCTGCACGGATCTCAGGCTGCCTGGCGGACATCTCGGCATGGATGAAAGAACATCACATACAGCTCAACCTGGCAAAGACTGAGCTTCTTATCTTCCCTGCCACTCCGAATCTACAGCATGATTTCACCATCCAGCTAGGTTAATCAACAATTACCCCATCAAGTTTTATTAGTATGTCATAATTTAAACTTTTTAAAGTCCACCAAGTAAGAAAAAAAAGTAATTTGGTAAGTCATAATTATGACTCTACAAGTCATTTGTTATTACATACTTTAAAAATCAAAATTCTGAGATAAAAAGGCTGAAATGAATATCATAATTTAGATTTTTTTTTTCTTAATTTTTTACTTTACTTTAAAAATCATAATTATGAGATGAAAAGTAAAAATTATAGCATACTAACTTTAGTCATAATTATGACATACTATGTCAATTATAAGATAAAAAAAATTAATTGACATACTAAATCAAAATTATGGAATAAAAATGACTATCATAATTCTGATATTTTTAATCTCAAAATTATCACTTGTTTTTTGTCATATTTTCAACTTTTAACGTCATTTCACATTTTCATCTCATAATTTTGACTGACCAAAACATAATTGTTTTCTTACATGGCAGAATTGGGCTTCCATACATATGAAAGCAATCTGAGACTAGAGAGAAACAGAGAAAAATAAATGTGAAATTATAGCACTCTATGATTTCCACAATGATGAAAACGTGGAACAGAATTCAGTCCTAACAATTGAATTAACAAAAAACAACACTGTTTCAGTGCTGCGTTGACTAACCTAAACCAGAATGAAACCAGCCTAAATGTAATTTTTTTCATGTTCATTCACCCAGAAATTAACATTCTGTCATCATTTACTCGTTCCAAACCAGTACAACTTACTTTCCTCTGTGCAACACTAAAGAAGATATTTTGAGAAATGTACCAGCGTTTCTTGTCCATACAATGTAAGTCAATGGGGTCCAAAGTTGTTTGGCTCACAACATTCATCAAAGTATCATCTTTTGTGGTCATTATGAAAGGCAATGCTGCATGCTGACATCATCACAGTTATCGACTAATCCGCTCTGCGTGTGTGTTAATGTTGACATCTGGGTCACAGGTTAAACTCTCTTTTGCCTTATCAACGAGAGTTTGATCTTCAATCTGTCATCAGTCCTCTCGTTCATCATGCAGATGCATTGTGGGTAATTTAATAAAGCTGAGCAGAGCGGTGGAATGATTCCGATAAAACACAGAGCCAAATATCCACGTGTCGAGTCTGTCTGGGTTTATTTCCGTCTGGTTTACTATCGTGTGTGTTTTCTCGCTGTGTTCTTGCCGCAGGCTGGCGGACTCGGCTGAGAAAGAGGTGAATGCCAAGTGTGTGTGTGTTTGCAGACATGCGTGTGTGTGTGAGAATGGATGGGTCCCTCCAGGATCTCCAGCCAATGAATCACGGGTTACTTCATTGTTCAGGGATCATAACACACCTCTAATTGGCAATTCCTCTTTTTAATTGAATTTGGATCCGTTTAGGACGATAACACAGCTCTCTGTGTGTGTGTGTGTGTGTGTGTGTGCGCGTGTGCGCGCACGTTTGGGAATCTCACATCCTCTTTCGTGCTGGTTTATCTCTCTTTTATTGTATTCCCTCTCGTTCTCCCTGTGCTGTTACTTTACAAAGTGATCAGATGCATGCTTTTCACCTGCTGGACGATAAAACGGGTGAAAAACAGTTCCACAGATGAAGATGCACCGTTCAAATGTTCAGAAATTAATAATTTTATTCAGCAAGGATGCATTAAATTGATCAAAACTGACAGTAAAGTGGTTGTCACTGTTTCAAATAAATGTTGTTCTTTTGAACATTCTATTCAAATAATTGTGAAATATAAAATGTATCTCAGTTTCCACAATTTTCCAAAAATATGAAGCAAATCAGCATATTAGAATGAAGGATCATGGGACACTGAAGACTGGAGTAATGATGCTGAAAATGCAGCTTTGATCACAGGAATAAATTACATTCTAAAATATATTCGGTTACACTTTATTTCGATAGTCCACTTTAGACATTCTACTAACTATAAGTAACTTTGTAACTACATGTCAACTACATGTCAACTAATTCTCATTAATTTGCAACTACATGTCTACTAACTCTCAGAGTAGACTGTTAGGGTAGGTTTAGGGTTAGTAGAATAAGATGACAAAGAAAGTGTTAGAAGATATTAAGCAGACAGTCTACTAATACTCTACTAACTGCTAGTTGACATGTAGTTGCAAAGTTGCTTACTGTTAATAGAATGTCTAAAGTGGACTATCGAAATAAAGTGTTACCATATATTCACATAGAAAACTGTTCTTTTAAATTGTAAAAATATTTCACAATATTCCAAAATTTACTGTATTTATAGTCAAATAAATGCAGCTTTGGTGAGCAGAAGAGACGTAAAAAAATCTTGCCAACCCCAAACTTTTGAACGGTAGTGTGTGTGTATATTAAATCTTTTTCAGTAGATTTCAGTGACAGAACTATTTGTTTCATAATGTGTGACTGCATCGCCTCAAACACAAACAGTACCCATCAATGATCTATTTGACGTGAGATCATCTTTCTCTCCATCTACATACACGCCACAGACCAATCATTCTCTCTCTCTCTATCTCTCTCTCTTTGTGTGTCTCTCCTCCTTTTCTCTCATTCTCCCACACATGCTCTCACATTCCCGCGCTGTCCGTGTTTCCAGACTGCCGTGTATTTCCTGCAGCTCTTCATCAGAGGAAGAGGAGGAGGGAGATACCCTGTGGACAGCTTCACTGCTCACACACACACACTGTGAGTACAGAAACCTCTTCATCACACACACACACTGACCGCTGCTAGATTTCTGTTGGGGTGTTTGTGGAGCTTATTCCGAGAGGAAAACGTTATTGCTCAAAGGTTTCTCTTTTAAAGCTCAGGAGCTTCAGTTTGGAGGAATAAAAAGAGACGCAAATGAGTCACTAGTTGTCATCCAGTAACAGCTGTAAAATGAATGTGGAGAGCAGCTCGAACTATTTGATGAGAAATGTTTGAATTCATATTGAGATCTCTGACTTTTTTTATGCAGCAACTTGGCATGGTTTGAGATCTCTTCTGAAGCTTCAGAGGGGAAATATGTGAGATTATTGGAGTCATTTTGTCAGGATAAGCAAAAGAAGACTTCAGTATTCAATCTCAATGAATCTAGGAGAAACAATTGAGACTTTAAAGAGATATAATTATTATTTGTATTAGTTTTCGAAATTTAATGCGGAGGGATCACCAATCAGAGAAAAGTTTTATTGTTCAGGACACTTAATGGAGTTCTCTGTTTGTAAGGTCCACACACTTGGCCCAATGAAGGTATCCAGTGGTGGATGAAGGTTTCTTGTGTGTTCGTTCTTTTTAGCGCGCAGAGTTATTCAATTTAGGTTTAACTCAAATCTGACTCCATTTTAGTATCTAATCTGACTCCATTTTAGTAAGTTGAATTTTCGAATTTAGGTTGAAAGGCAAATTGGTTGTTTGTCGGTCTCTAATTATTCTGACATTCGATTATTCTAGTTAACTCTTTAGTTATATTTAATCGTTCATTAGGAATCTATGTCGCTTGGGGTGCCTCACGGCGGCCGCTATGCATGGGACCCAAGATCACAAACTCGCCAGTTTGATCCTTAGCCAGAGGTTTGTGGCTAATACTATTTAATATGCTTTAAATAGTAGGTCTGTTTAGCCCCCTACAGTTACCCATGTAATGCTCAAACATTAATCAGCGGTTCTGCTAGACCCTCTGTCTAGCCCCCGATAGTTAATATAACTACGTACAACTTAATTAAAGCTGAAACACAATGCATAGTTAACGTAACTGAGTTCAACTTAAACTAAGGTCAAGCGGTTAGTCAGAAACCCATAATCTCACCTGATGTGCCCATGCTCCATCTAACCTGATATTTAGTATGCACTTAACCCTGGACGCAGCTTTGCGGAAAGGTACGCCTTCACTTAATCTACTTGAGAAAATAATTTCAGAGTAAGTCAGAATAAATCAAATGTAACAATTTATTATCAGTCAGGTAAATATGTATTATGCCAATTATCTCCACAGCCAATTCAACAATATCAAATCAATACAAGACATCAAATTCTCATAGACAAATCTAAGAGTAAAGGATTCATACCTGACTTATAGTATTGAGTGTGTGAACACATTCCATACTACGGGCTTTCTGGCTACAGAATTACCCCGACCCTTTTGCTGCAATCCTTTAAATACAAAACCAGGATAAAACATCCCCCAAGTGGAGGCATGTACAAACAATTGGAATTTCCATTAACCCAGGTCCCAGACCTGGGTGGTTTGCACCTCAATGGGAACAGAAGGTAATTTGCATGGAATGACCCTCTACAGTAATCAAAGTATCTCTTAACTCTTAGGATCTGTATTATCTTTTAGTCTACTTTTGTAAGATTAAGACCATTGTACCACTCACCATGAGACTATTCAACTGAAACCAAACATGACTGTAAATCTTATTTGCATTCATATAGAACATTATACTATTGACCATTCTGAGTGAATCAAGTGGAGGGAGGAGATGAAAAGGAACTGATGCATATGTGAGAGAGGCGTTTCCTGCACCGCCACGCTGTGGGGTTTCTCCAAGATGCCCGTGTAAGTTTGTATTGTGTGTTTCTTAGGAGATCAAAGTATCTGAGTTTTGGAACGGATGCATATGTGAGAGACGTTTTCCTGCATTTTCTCTCAGTGAGATGTGGAAACAGATGTCTGTATGTCAATGCACTGTGTGTGTATTGTCTGTCACAGAAGAGCAAAGTGTCTGAGGTTCTGTAATTCTTACCCTGTTATGTCCCAGTATTTTCTCAGATGTTTCTCATAAAATCTGTCAGCTCAGGTTCTTTACTCTTGAGAACTGAGATGAGAGATATTTGAATTATACTGAGGTCTCTGACTTTTGATGACTGACTTTGGTATCTTGGTAAATCTGAGCACAGTTTGAGACATGATTGTTGACATCTCTTCTGAAACTCTAGAGGAGAGATGTGAGATTACTGGGGTCTTTTTCTCAAGGAAATCATTTAAGAGAAAGCAGGAGATTCAGCAAATATCTCCATTTAATCTCATTGAAACATAGGAGAAAAAAATGTGTAAATCTGAATAAATCACAGTTTGAGACATTGTTGAGATGTCATCTGAAACTTTAGATTACTGGGCACTTTTTGTCTGGGGGAAGTCTCAATTTAATCTCACTGAAGCCTAGAAGAAACAACAGAGACAGTGAAGAGATCTAATTTGTAATTTTCCTTCAATTTTGAGTGTTTCTGGATCTTATGCTAAGAAATCAGTGATCAGAGGAATTCTCTATTGCTCAGTTCTCAATTATGTCTCTGTGTGATCTCAGATATTTCTCCTAAAGTCTGATGGGAGAAAGGAAATGTGGATGGCAACCAGATTATTAGGTTTTTGGAGAACTTGATGAGAAATGTTTGTTCATATTGCACTTTCTGACTATTGCAGACTTTGGTACACTGGCAAATCTGAGCGGAGTTTGAGACATTGTTGAGATCTTGTCTAAGAACTCTAGAGGAGACGCATGTGAGATTACTGGAGTCTTTTGTCAGAAGAAACATCTGAGAGAAACAAAACTTTTGCTTAAATCTCAATTTAATCTCACCGAAATCTAGGAGAAACAATTGAGACATTAAACAGATCTAATTTGTGGTTTTTGAGAGACTGTATCTTCCCAGATGTTTCTTTTAAACTCATTTGGGAGAAAGAAAATATGGATAGCTGCCAGATTATTTTATCTTGGAAGAATTTGATGAGGAATGTTGAGTTCACACTGAGATCTATGATTTTTGATGACAGACTTTGGTATCTGAGCACAGTTTGAGACAATGCTGAGATCTCTTCGGAAACTCTAGAGTAGATTAAGATCTTTTTGTCAGGAGAAACATCTGAGAAGCAGGTGACTTCAGCAAACATCTCCATTTGATCTAGTTAAAATGTAGGAGAAACAATTGAGACATTAAAGAGATCTCACTTGCTATTTTTCTTTCCAGTTCGAGTGTTTCTGGAGCTTACGTTCAGAGTTCAGTGATGAGAGGAATGTTTTATTGCTCAGTTGAGTCTCAGTATCAGCTCAGATGTTTCTCCTAAAATATTTTGGGAAAAAGAAAATTGATGACTGACTTTGGTATCTTGGCAAATCTGAGCACAGTCTGAGACACCGTTGAGATCTCTTTTGAAGCTCTAGCATGGATTACTGGGGTCAGGAGAATCTTCTGAGAATCAGGAGACTTCAGCAAAAGTCTCCATTTAATCTCTTTGTAGGAGAAGCCATTTTTTTGCTATTTTTCTTTCCAGTTCGAGTGTTTCTGGAGCTTATGTTCAGAGTTCCGTGATGAGGCGAATGTTTTATTGCTCAGTTATGTCTCAGTATCAGCTCAGATGTTTCTCCTAAAATCTTTTGGGAGAAAGAAAATATGGATCGCAGCCAGATTATTTCATTTAGTGAGATTTTGGTGAGAAATATTTGAGTTTGTACTGAGATCTCAACCTCCAGTAGTTCTCCATTTCATCCCTTTTCCATTCAGGAGAAACACTTAAGCTCTATTTCGTGACTTGTCAGGATGTTTCAGCACTTCATCTCTAGTGAACTCCTGAAGCTCAGGACGTGATGAAGCGGCCTTTTATCTCTGTCTGATGAAAGCCGTGAGTTTGCTGAATATCTGCTGACCTGTTTGCAGCCGGAGCTCGTGTTTCAGAAATGTGTCTGTTCGCTGAGCCGGAGACGCTTCATCCGTCAGTCTCTGTGTTTGTCTCTCAGACAGATTGCCGTGTCTCTGGAGGATAGTTGTAGTGTATTAAAGCACTCTGTGCTGCTTTACACACCATCTACTTCAACAGCACAAGAAACTCTCAGAGAAACAGAGAGCAGAAAACAAGACGTTATGGGAGAAAACATTCAAACGCTCAATGATTATGCACTTTTTAAAACATAAAGTGATGAAACGCAAAGGTTTGACCTTTATTGAGCATATTTTTAGATCGTTCATCAGCAGGAATCATCTGAACATCTCATTACGGTGGAGCTTAATGACTGTTTCGAACAGCTCAATCATTGAAAAATGACAGAAGACTTCATTTTGTGTTTGATATAAAGAGAAGGAGAGGAGAGGAGATAAAGCGAGACAAGAGAGGAGATGCGATCAATCAAGTTCATGATGTCTTCGTCTCTCATCCAGGTGGTTGGGCTGCTTATGGAAATATCAGGTGAAATTAAATTAGTCCTCTAGCAGGTATATTAAAGTTCTCCATCACAGAGGGTTAAGATCTGGGTCTGGAGTGAGTGTTTCCTTCACAGTTTTATAAAGCTGTACACACACACACACACACACACACACATTAGTAGGTGTAATTGATTATTAGATTTCGGTGTAAATGCACCGCTATGGTTCTCTCAGGCCACTTTATTCAGAGACAGTACAGTGAAGCAGGGGATTATGGGAAAGGAAGAATTTACTGCTGGTTCTGCTTGCGTCACACTGATGGAAGGGTTTTTTAAAACAAGATAATTTCATATCCTGTTTAGGAATCTTAGTTCTTTATTCTATCTTTGAAGATCTGAATTACAGTCATTCAGATTTATCATTACAGTGTCAATATTTATTATAATCACTATTTTCTCATTTTATTTAAGTTGTAAATTAAATTATTTAAATTAGAAATTAAACGTATTTATTACTATATTTATTTAATTTATTTCCTTCCTTCACTTAAGTTAATGAAGCAGCAGGTTGTCTTACCAAGTGTAATTTAATTATAAATTATAAAAATTATTACATTTAATTTAATCAGTATTTTTAATTTTTATATTTACTTCACTTTACTTCAGTTAATAAAGCAACAAGTGTAATTTAATTCTATTTGAATTGTACATTTTAAAATACACATTGTACATCCAATATTGAATGTAATCAGTATATTTATTTATTTATTTCAGTTCAGGTCATTTTAGTAAACTCAAATCAGATTTTGAATCATTTATGATGTGAATCTAATAATGTACGGTGAGTTAAATATCATCAGAATCAGAATTAGCTTTATTGCCAGGTATGTTTACACATGCGAGGAATTAGTTTTCGTGACAGAAGCTTCCACAGTGTAACAGAATGACAGTGACAGAACAAAAAAAACACAGATAATTAAAAAAATTAAAATAGAACAAGTAAAATTAGGAATAAAAAAATATACAAATTGACAATTGTATGTACAGGTATATAACAATAGACAGTTGTATATTATGTGCAAATTGAAATGTAGACTGAGTATGTGTGTTAGATAAATAAGTGTATGAGTGAATAAATAGTGTGTGTTCCACAGTTATTGTCAAGTGCTCATGAGATGGATGGCCTGAGGGAAGAAACTGTTTCTGTGTCTGGTCGTTCTGGTGCTCAGAGCTCTGTAGCGTCAACCAGATGGCAACAGTTCAAAGAGGGAGTGTGCTGGATGTGAGGGGTCCAGGGTGATTTTGCCAGCCCTTTTGCTCACTCTGGATAAGTACAGTTCTTGGAGAGAAGGGAGGGTTGTACCAATGATTCGCTCAGCAGTCAGGACTACCCTCTGAAGTCTTCTGAGGTCAGATTTGGTAGCTGAGCTGAACCAGACAGTTATAGAAGTGCAGAGGACAGATTCAATGATGGCGGAGTAGAACTGTTTCAGCAGCTCCTGTGACAGGTTGAACTTCCTCAGCTGGCGAAGGTCATACGATCATATATCAGAATTGGACTGAATCGTGAAAAGTAATGCAGCATTATTGGTTCATTTGGTTTTGCCCCGCCCACGTGGTCTGCTTGACATCAGGAACAGAAAGTTATTGCAGAGGAAATTATTATATTTTGATGAAAGATAATTAAAAACTTTTTTTTTTATTAGAATAATAAGCACCACAGGCATTGAGTAGGAAAATTGTGTTTATTTAACTGTAAGGAAACACAAAGATTGATAAAAAAGTTATCATATGAAAAAACTGATGAAACGTTTCATTGGAATACTGGATTCTGATTGGTCTCGAGTTCGGTTTCGACTGCAGAGTTAAAGTTTTGTCAACATGTCTTCAAGCTGTTAGCTTCACGGTGCCTTCCCTCTCTGGCATGTTAATAACTGCGACTGGATCGAGGTATCTGTCAATTCCCATTCGACGTAGAGTAATTGTTGAGTTATTAAATTCATAAATGTCTATAGGAATCGGAGTCTTCTCGAGAGATAAAAGCAGCAGAGCGCGAGTGTTTTAATGCGTCTCACCTGTCAGCGAATGCACTCATCACCAACGCCGCAGGAAATGAGATCAGGGCATCCTCCTGACAGCAGCATTTTAAAAACACAGACACGCCATCATTACATTCCCCTCCGACACGCGCCGTTATTACTGACTGGAGAAAGAGATGCCTTCTGCCTTCATTAGCAGCTGCGTTCACACGCGCTCCAGATTCACCTGCTGGAAAAACTCAATTACAGTTTACACCTTCAACTTATTGGATATAATGAGGACAATATAGAACCCCCTCCCTCCCCCTATTTTCTTTTAGTATTGATACAGCATTGAACAACATTAACTCTAATATTAATGTTGATATTAGTATCAGATATTATATTGATTATGATATTTAATACTTTAATATTTCATTGATATTAGTATAAATATTTGCATTAATATTAGTATTAGTGCAATAACAGTTAATATAAGTGGTGATATTAGTAATATTGGTAATATTAATATTCGCTAACAACAATTTTATTATTAATTGTTAATGTGAAATTTTATATTAATATTCGAATTAATATTAATATTCATTCATTCCTTATTTTACAGGAATATTATTTTTTTCGTAACATTCATAGCAATATTAGTTTTAATACTATTGGTAATAATATTATTATTCATTATTTTATAATGATTATATTGGATTTATTTATAAACAAAATAACAAAATAAAAAAATCAAATGAGGATTTTATTAAAAATGTGCTATTCATTGCTCAGAAGATTTAATGTTTCAATATCTCATTTACAGTAAGTATCAACTTTGTCTCAGATTTTCATAAAATAAAACTATTTTTGTTAGTATTTTTTTATATTGGATGTATTTATATAAAAGAAAGATAAAATATTAAAATGAGAATTGTATTTAAAATGTGGTTATTCATAGCTCAGAAGATGGTTTAATATTGGTATTTAGTACATTTATTTACAGTAAGTATCAACTTTGTCTTAGATGTTGCTCAGGTGTTAAATTATAAATAAAATAAAACCTATATTCACACACACAAACACACACATACTGTATATACATATATATATATGATTATTCATTGCTCATTTAATGGATCTCAGTTATATTTAATTTAAATATCAAAGTTTTTCTTAGATGTTGCTCATATGAAAATGAAATTAAATAAAAACTAAATAAAATAAAACAAAAAATAAATAAAAATAATTTTATTCAATATTTGCTTATTCATTGCTCAGAGTATTAATAGTTCTCATTTAAATATCAATTTTGTCAAAGACCTTACTTAGATGTTAATAAAAAAAATCTTTCTTTTTTTACATTTTGATATTTTATATAATATGGAAATAATATATTTTTTAGAGCTCCAAAATGAATCTGGAGCAGCTCGGATCATTCGATGAGAAATGTCCGAGTTCACATTCAGACTTTTAATTGCAGATTTTGGTACGTTGTCAAATCTGAGCACGGTGTGAGACATTATTGAGATCTCTTCTGAAGCTCTAGAGCAGATTACGGCCGTCTTTCTGAGGAGAAGCAGACCTTTTGTTCTCCGTTTACTCTCAGACGAGCGATCGAGGTGTTGTGTTTGGTTGTTGAGATCTCATGTGATGTCTCTTCCTGTGGGTGTCCATGATGAGGCTGGGAAGCAGGGGTTTGTGGGTAAACATGATATTTCAGTAGGGATGGGAGGATTTATCTGTGGTTCTTACAGTCGGTGACGTGCGGCGTGATCAATAGTGGATCCGTGAGTGTGAATTGGCTGAAGAAATGAGGAGGAAAAGACCATTACCTGCCAATGTGCCAGCAGAGACACATCCGTTACGAAGACGACCTTCACCTGACAGTCATGTGACCTCTCTGTCTTCATAACGCTCTGTGTGTGCTTGTGTCCATTTCTCCCTCTCTCTGTTTGGTTTTGCTCCTCTCATCCACATGATGCTGAAGTTATGAGCCTGAGTTAGTTTAGCACAGGCGTCGTTTTATTCCTGACACCGTTTTCTTGTGCTGGGTGTGTTTGTATGTTCTGCCATTGAAACAGCGTCTTGTCAGTGTGTGTGTCACAGCTTCATCTGCTGTGATTTACACAAGCGATTTGGCGCCGTCGTACAGTCTCAGGGACCGTCACACACTGCGGCCCGTTATTAACTCCTCCGTTCTCTTATATCATTCTTATTATGAGTCTTATTGGCAACACATATCCATGTTGACATTTTTGTGATGTTATGAGTAGACCACACTGAATCTGGCCACTACTTTCACATTTTCTGTGCTGACTGTGGGGGAAAGTTACTAACAAATGTTCTTTACATGTACATTCTTTAAACATTTGTATTTATTTGTTTGTTGGAATGTTTTGTTTCTAAGGTCTGTGTAAAGATTTCTTTATATGTATATATAATATTTATGTGTTGTATTTTATTTATTTTTATATTACGCTATAAACATTAAAATTCAATATTGTTGAAATATTTAATTGAAACATTATTAAATGTTTTATAAATTTTATTCATTCATTCATTCATTCTTTCGTTTATTGGAAAAAAAATCTAAAGTCTATGGATTTCTTTATATTATTTTTTATATACTTATAATTTATATTCTTAAAATATTATATTATTTTTATAGATTTTTTGGAAACACTATATATATATATATATATATATATATATATATATATATA